>NW_028261386.1:10373708-10616208 GCF_051295495.1 Thamnophis sirtalis | reverse complement strand
ATTGAAACCCCTCCCACTTCTTCTTTGTGGCAGTGACCTCTAGCCAGTGTTCCTGTGTTTGAATGTGGCACACAGAACATATCTCCACGAGTTATTGAAAAGTTGTATGTCAGTGCAAACTATTCAACTTACAGGAACTAAATACGCTCAACCCATTCATTTTTAATTAAATCGGTGTTCACTTAGATCCATGTTTCTTTCCTGCAGCTTCACCCTAAAGTCATGTGACTCAAAAGCCAAGTCATATTTTTTCCAGGTAAAAATAGCAGCACATCCCCCCCACCTGTTGAGATAAAGGGTAAGCTCATCTTCAGAACCTGTCCTTACAGTTTTCTTGTCAAAAAATAGAGGCTTACCCATTGCCTTCATCTGGACTATGTTTTGACCTCCAGTTAGTATTCCTTAGTGGTCTCACATAAGCTTCTTTGCCAAAGTTCCCTTGCCATCTGCTGTTGAGACTTGTTCCGTTGAAGATGTCACCTACTTAAAAGGCTAACTATCATTTGAACGGCAGATAATAAATATCTCATATTCTCAGGATGGCTGTGAGGATCCTTGAAGATCCAATTCAAGCGCCTGATTTGACAAATCAACTCAACTCAACTCCCTAACTCCATACCAAGGAGCCACCACCATATCCATATTGGAAGTCCATCAAATTGTTGGATGGTTTCCAAGGCAACTGAGCTGAATGGAGTCATCAAAGACTTGACTCAAAGGAAGGATTCAGCTGGGTCATCTTCCCCCTGAATCTTCAAGTGAAAATGTCACATAGGCCAAATTCTTATTTTTTGCTACAAAAGGGTGAATTGGAATATTCTTAGTGTCTTCTCCCCCTCCCATGTTCCCTGAGTCTTTGCGTCACCCGGGGTAGGGTTGACGCTGGAGCTCACGACTCCGGACAGCACCCCGGAGTTTGGGGGAGCTGATATAGCTCTTAAAGGAAATCCGGGTTAATGTCAGGGTTTGATTTGGTTAAGTTTCATTGGACTTATATGCCGCCCTTCTCCCAAAGGGCTCAGGGCGGCTTACAACATAAAAACACATATGACAAAAGTTAAAAAAGATTAAATAGGAAATTGAAATAACCTTCAATTGACAATTTAAATCAAATTTAGGATTAAATTAAAATTAACAATGTAAAGCTGTTAATTTAATTTATTCTATTCAGGCCAGGCCGGCTTGCTGAAAAAGCCAACTTTTTCCAAGTAACACCCCCAACAAAATAAGACTCCGAGCCTTGAGTTTCCTCAAAGTTCCATTTTATTAGAGATGTCGTATTGGCACATCTGGGAAAACCCGAATCCGAAAGTTTCCAGGTTTTCCCCACCCAAAAGAAAGTTCAAGTCCCTTCCCAGCACCCACATGTCTGCCACATGATCCAATCAGGCACCATCCAAAACTAGAGATGGCTCCCAGTCACGTCATCTCAGCTTCAGGGCAAGATGGCCTTGACTTTCTAAGAAAGAATCTTATTTTGACTATATATCACCCACACTCTGCATAATGGGTGGGTGAAATGAGGACCCAGATTGTTGGGGGCAATATGCTGACTCTGTAAACCGCTTAGAGAGGGCTGAAAGCCCTATGAAGCGGTATATAAGTCTAACTGCTATTGCTATTGCTATAATCCTCCTTCCCATTTTCCCACAGTAGAAAATTGTGGCAGGCCTGGAGGTCCAAATGGAAAAGATGGTTTCCAGGCCTGACACTTAGTTAATTCACATTTTTCACCACTTGTGCAATTTTTAGGTACTGCCTGACTTGTTTGAGGGGGGTGTACCAGCATTTCAAATTCCTTATGAACTGATGTTCTTTCAAAGAACTTTCCTAATAAGATAAAGAGGAAAGAGAGAGAAGGTTGTCACTATCATCAGTAGCTGATGGTGCTACTGCTCACCACCATTCCTTGCCTGCTTTCTTCTTCTCATCAGTCATTCCCTTTGATTAGAAACATCAGAGAAGCTACAGTAACAAAGAGGCAGCAGAAGTCAGCATCTTCTCAGAAAATGGATATGAAGAAAATCATGAATTGTGTTCTAGTTTGTCTTCCTGACCTGCCTTTGCAGTCACAATAGAAGCTGAAGGAATGCGGAAACAATAACCGTATTATGTGGCGTCCTAACATCCAAAAGGAAGAATGGATGAAAGGCTGGGCTCTATAGACAGAAGAAGGCCCTTTGTCTGAAGGGATATTGAGCCAAGATAGGGTAGAATCGTGATGGCGAACCTATGGCATGCATGCCACATGTGCCACATTGAGCCATATTTCCTTAATAACCCAGGTGATTTGCTTAATGACAACTTCAAAAAATTTTGAACATGACCCATCTGTTTTATGACTGTCATGAGTTACAACCGTGTTGGGCAGCATCCATTGTGGTCATAAGTGAAGGACAACCTGTACACATCAAGTCAAACCAACTTTGCCTCATAGGGCGTAAAGCCAACCAAAATGAGAGCGGGAGAAATAATTGAAAACATTATCCAGTGTGTTCCATGTGTATCTTCCTTGCCATCAAATATACAACATATGTTGTTTAGGTTTCCAGTAGTGTAAAACATCCAATTTAATAATCAGAGGATGCCTCTGAAGGAGGCAAAACAAAACAATTAAATGATATGCTGGATAAAATCTAGTCAAATGGATTTTCTTAACCTCGGGGCATCATCTGTAACAGCTCAGTGGAAGAGAATACGATAGAAACCACAAGGAGCCATGTTCAGAAAATATATAAAGTGCTCTGCTTCTCTCTACTGATTGAAATGTTTGCATAACAGACAATTCAACAAAGTGATCTGAATTTGGCATCCATCAAGAACAGTCAGTAAAGTTTTCTTAAGCTGTTAACTCTTATGGCTTCAGTTTGCTCAATGAGAGTATTTTTTTTTTTTACTAGAACAACAATGGAGCTTCCATCATTTGAGATACCATATCTTTTGGACTATAAAATACTAGCTTTTGAGGAGCAAAACAGGGGGGAAAATCTGCTTCTGCTTCTCAGCATATATCCAGTATTCATCATGGCTTATTTGCCACAGCCCATTTGCTGCCACCGCAGCTCGTTTATCGCATCCCTTTCACTGCAGCCTATTCACCACCCCTACCATCACCTGTTCACAATGCCCTCTTTGTTGCAGCTCGTTCGGTGCAGCCAATTTGCCATGGTTCATTCGCCGCTGCCTGTT
This sequence comes from Thamnophis sirtalis, assembly GCF_051295495.1. Lineage (NCBI taxonomy): Eukaryota > Metazoa > Chordata > Lepidosauria > Squamata > Natricidae > Thamnophis > Thamnophis sirtalis. Next base: position 10,613,019 of record NW_028261386.1, on the reverse strand, counting down.
CAGCACCACCTGTTCGGCGCGGCTCATTCACTGCCACCACCACCACCTGTTTGCTGCCACTGCCCATTCGTTGTCGCCGCAGCCCATTCTAGAAGAGCTGATTGGTGCCACACAAACCCCACCCCCTGCAATATTCAGAGTATAAGATAGACAGACATTTCTTTTACTAGAATAATAATGGAGCTTCCATCATTTGAGATACCATGTTTTCTGGACTATAAGATGCTCTGGACTATAAGACACACCTAGCTTTTGGGGAGGAAAACAAGGAGGAGAAAATATGCCTCTTCCCTCCCAGCAAACATCCGGTATTCATCATGGCCTATTTGCCATGGCCCATTCGCTGCCGCCGTGGTCCCTTCGCTGCCGCCGCGGGCCATTCACTGCAGCCCATTCCCTTTCGCCATAGCCCATTCACTGCCACCACCAGCCATTTGCAGCGGCCTGTTTGCCACGACCCATTTGGCACAGCCCATTTGCCATGGGCCGTTCGCTGCTGCCCATTCAGCGCCACCTGTTTGCCGTGGCCCATTCACTTCCACCGCCACCACCGCCACTGCTGGTTCTCTGCCACTCGCCCATTCGCTGTCACCGCAGCCCATTCTAGAACAGCTGATTGGAGGCCACACCAAGCACCACCACCTGCAATATTCAGAGTATAAGACACACAGACATTTCCACCCACTCTTTGGAGGAGGAAAAGTGTGTCTTTTACTCTGAAAAATACTGTATATTTAGACAAAATGCCATCACAAAATCCATCACTACAGCCTCACCTCCCATCACAACAGCTTCTGACCACATGGAACCCTTTATGAGCAGAAAAACACCAACACTGATATTCCCTAAATTCCGCTGGAGATGATAACTAGCCTTGTAGTGAAACATTCATAAAACAGCTCAGAGAAGGAACCTCCACTGTCACAAAATGTCATCTATTGGTTTCAAATAGCCTTCTCTTCTTCTCATATTGTTTCAGCTAGGACTGAAACATGACCGATTCCCAGCACTCAGCAACCCAAGGAAAAAATATCAATAACTGCAATATATAAGAAATAGCTTTATGCCTATTCGGTGCCCCATAAATGCCTACAGTGGTACCTTGGTACTCATCGTTAATTGGTTCCGGGAGATAGCAATAGCAATAGCAATAGCATTAGCAGTTTGGCTTATATACCGCTTCATAGGGCTTTCAGCCCTCTCTAAGCGGTTTACAGAGTCAGCATATTGCCCCCAACAATCCAGGTCCTCATTTCACCCACCTCGGAAGGATGGAAGGCTGAGTCAAAGTTGAGCCGGTGAGATTTGAACCGCTGAACTGGAGATAACAGTCAGCTGAAGTGGCCTGCAGTACTGCACCCTAACCATTGCGCCACCTTGGCTCTTACTCTTGCTATGAATATCAAAAATGGTGAGTACCAAAATGAGTACCAAAATTTTTCCTTTAAAAAATAATGTAGTGAGTCACAAGGCAGCCAACATGGACATGTTCTAGCTTGTGCATTGAGTACTAAACAAACAATGAGTTCCGGGCACAAAATTTTCACACCAAAATGCAAAGAAATTGGACAACCATTTGTCTGAAATGGTATAGGGCCAGGATGGCGAAACTGTGGCACGCATAGCTATTTGTTAGGGCATGCGAGGCATTGCCCTATCAGCTGCAGTGTGCATGCACATGCTGGCCAGCTGACTTCAGTCTTCTTTTGAGGCTGTTTTTCACCTTCCAGAACGCAAAAAACCCCCCAAAAAACTGGTCCTATGGGCAAACCGGAAGTTAAGGAACGGACTTCCGGTTTGCTCCTAGGGCCGTTTTTCATCCTCCGGAGCCTTCAGAGAAGCTCCTGAAGCCCCCAGGGGACCTTGGTGGGGCAGAGGAGGCTGATTTTGCCCTCCCCAGACTCCTAGAAAGCCTTTGGAGCCTGGGGAGGGCGAAAAAAGTATGCTGGGTCACACACATAGCATTATGGGTGTGGCACACCCATGTATAACCCCTTCCCCCCTCCCTGTGCTTTTGGCACACGAGCCAAAAAAAGGTTAGCCATCACTGGTATAGGGTTTCCCACTTGAGCAAGGGGTTGGACTAGAAAACCTCCAAGATTCCTTCCAACTCCATTATTCTGTTATAAATGTGTTGAGTACCAAATTCAATGAGTTTGAAAGCAGTTGATACAGGTTCCCCTGTATCTATAATGGAGAATTGGGACAGCTTTGAGGAACAGGAGGAAGAGCTGCAACCAAGGCAAATGATCAACTAAATGAAATCTGAGTCCAGGGCAGAAATGTAATTTCAGAAATTCAGGAGCATTTATCTATGGATGAGCATATCTGCATATATATATATATATATATATATATATATATATATATATATGTATGTATGTATGTATGTATGTATGTATGTATGTATGTATGTATGTATGTATGTATGTATGCATGCATATATAATATGTGTGTGTGTGTGTGTGTGTGTGTGTAGGCAGGGAGGGAGGGAGGGAGGGGGACAGGGAGGGGGAGAGAGAGAGGGAGGGAGGGAGAGGGAGGATGTCAGCTTCTGCTTTGCTGCTGCTTCGGCTGCCATGAAATGGGGAGGGAGGGCATGGTATTTGGGAGGGGTTTACTAATTGTGCTGGAGGAAGATTCTGGAGCTCAGCTGCCTGATGGACTACGCATGCATAGGAGGTTCCCGCCAAGACTAACGGCACCGACATTCCATCTTCGTGATGCCTTTTGAAGTTATCTCACACCTGACACTTGGGAGAATTATGATTGGACTGTAACTGTGATGCCAAGGGGTGGGGAATGGGTTATTCTATATATCAATCGCTTTCGCGCCTAAATAATCAGTCTTCGCTTCGCTATGCCTTTAATCATTTATAATTAGTAAAAGTACACTTGATTTCTATCTATGGAGTCTCGTGGTCTTCTTTCCTAATTACCTAATGAAGAGGTGCTGACAGAGAGAGAGGGAGGGAGGGAGAGAGAGAGAGAGAGTGAGAGAGTGAGAGAGAGAGTGAGAGAGAGAGATTATGATCCCATGAAAGAGGATTCTGTTTTCAAAGTCCTGTCACTTAATCCTGGCTTTCTGGATTCATGTTTTTGATATTATTTTATGATGGGAGATGACAGAACATATTGATGATGGTGTTTTTATAGCACAACTTTGCATCTCATTGAAGTGAAGGAGGTAAACAGGTTTTCAACCAAAAAAATTTGTTAGGAACCAAGAGTCAGATTCTAAGGGCATAGAAGTGTGTTCAGTAATGGTGAAATTTGAAGGTACTACTGTCGCAAACATAGTTCTAACATCTATCTATTTTTTGGCACAGGCATTTATAGAAAAAAGGCTGACGTTTCACCTAAGTCCACTCAGCGTGAAGTAGCCCAATTAGGACAAGGGGCTGTTGGAAGGTTACACTGAAATAGCTAATTGTGGCCTTCCAATGCTTTTCATATGACTTTACTATCCAGAAATCTCAGTAATGGTTCTGATAGCTAGGAATTCTGGGAAACGAAGCCCTCCCATCTGAAAATAAGGCTTTCAGTAGGAATCAGGGGCAGAATTTGGTTCTTTGGATTCAAGAAGCTCATTCTAATTTTATCCCAAGATTAAGGAAATCGGAGGAAATCTTTTCTCGATTACCATATTTTTCGGAGTTTAAGACACACCAGAGGTATAAGATGCACCAAGATTTTGAAGAGGCAAATTTTTAAAAAAAGGTTTTTGCACTCTGCAGGCTTCCCAAAAATGGCCCATTTTTCGCAAAAACGGGCCCGTTTTTTTGTCAAAAAAAGAGAGGCATGCATAGCCTTTAGGAGGCTTGTAGAGTGCTCCTGGGGGCTGGGGGCGGGGCAAAAATGAGCAAAAATATGGCCTGTTTTTTGGTCATTTCTGCCCCCCCAGCCCCCAGGAACACTCTGGAAGCCTTCTAAAGGCTATGCATGGCCATTTTTGCAAAGAGGGCAGGGTTTCAGGAGGCCAAAAATGCTGTATTCAGTGTATAAGACGCACCCAGATTTTCAGCCTCTTTTTTGAGGGAAAATGGTGCGTCTTATACTCTGAAAAATACAGTACTTATTGATCAATCCATAGAACATGATTCATTTGATTACTTAACTGGCCCAGTCCGTTTTTTTGAATCCACTAATCCAAAATGATACCGGGGCAATTGTAAGTCAAATTTACTCCTCCCTAATTGGCCATGTTGTCCAAACAATGGTGTAGTTGCCAAATCTTGTCCAGTCAGAGAAATGAAAAAGGGGCACAGGGTGGTTGAAAATGTAAAGAATTTGATTACCGTACTCACTGCCAAGTTTAAGCAATAGAGAATATGCTTCCCAAACTCTTATTGGCTGTACATCCTACACTGTGCTAACTGATGCATGCCTAAACGATACAGAAGGGCCCTGTGGCAAAGTCCCTTGTGGACCAAGAGGTGGGGATCTAACTTGGGAGCAATAGAAAAGAAACATCAAATCCGAAATATATGGAAAAAACTGCTGTAGTTTATTCCCTTCAGACTCTTAAGCCTTCAGGGTCAGAAGATGAACACAAAGACACTTTGGAGAAGGTCAGCAGTCCAAACCAAGAACTCAAAAGTAATTTCTCAAAATACAGAGCAATATTAAACCAAGGGAGAAAATAGGGCAGGTGGCAGCAGTTTGAGGGATGCTATTCTTCCTTTGTACCAGGAGACTCTCTGCATATTTCAGCCTCAGAATAAAGGCAATTCCCTTCTTGGGAAGTCTCTGCCTTTTTCTTTTCTTCTAATAAAGCTCTCCAATAGGAGGGATCTGCTTACGGGCCTGAAAGACAAGCTGGGTTCCAGCAAATCACCACATCTGCTTTTTCAACAGAGAAAACTTTAAGTTTAGCCAGCCCTGCATCCATAGGCACTTGTCAATCAGGAGCTGTGGCTTAGTGATGAGGATGCTGGTGTTTTCCCTTCACCATATTTCACCCTACTTGGGCCTCAGGTAGCCTTTTGGAACAGGCTTTCTAGGGCTTCAGATCCTCCATTGGGTAGGCAGGCACCAGCCATCCTTGTTTTGGGGTTGCTTGGATCACTTCATCTCCTTGGATAGGCAGGCACCAGCCATCCTTGTTTTTGGCTTGCTTGGATCACTTCATCTCCTGCTTGGAGTAAAGCACAGGGCCTGGGGGAAGTCTCTTCTCCAGCATCTGGCTTGCTTTTAGCTTGTGTTGGAGAAGAATAGATTTTTTCCAGTGATGTGAACTGATCACCTGCCTCTGTAGGAACGGAGAGCACTCCATCATCCTCTTCAACCTGCTCAGGAATCTGATGAGTCATCAAACTGGAACCAGGTTGCCTTGCAGGCTCCGTCCATTTTTTAACCAGATTGATATGCCAGATTTGCTTTGAGGGACAGTGTCCAGGCATCAGGATTTCATAACTGACCAGTCCTATGCGTCGAAGCACTGAAAAAGGCCCTTGCCACTGAGCTAGCAAATTGCTTGCAGTGGAAGGGAGGAAGAGTAACACTCTCTGTCCTGGATGAAATTCTCGCAAGATAGTGCGCTGGTCATAGTATACTTTTTTATGCACTCGAGAGTGTCTAATGTTGTCTGAAGCCAGCTCCCTTATCTGGTTTAACTTGTCCCCCAGTTGCAGGATATAACTAATGTTTCTTGAAAGAGAATTGGCCTTTCCTTCCCAAATATCCCTAACCATTTGAAGGGGTCTTCTGACTTTTGGACCACATAACAACTCATAAGGCGAGAATTCCATAGACGCCTGAGATAGCTCCCGATAAGCAAACAATAAGACCAGGAGCCACCTATCCCAGTCAGAACCTGTCTCTGAAATGTATTTTCTCAGCATTTGTTTCAGGGTTTGGTTGAATCGTTCCATTAAACCATCAGATTGAGGGTGATAAGGAAAAAATTTGATTCTCTTAATTCCCAATTTTTTATAAAGGAGATTCATAGCTTGTCTTGTAATGCTTTTCTCATGATCTATAACTATCTCACCAGGGATTCCGATTCTAGAGAACAATTCTACTAAGGCTGAGGCAATCTCCTGGCTGGTATTTGTTCTGAGGGCAAATGCTTCAGGGTAACTTGTGGCATAGTCACACGCTACAAGGATAAATCTATGGCCTCGTTGACTTTTTGCTAACGGACCTATTATGTCCATAGCTATCGTGCTGAAGGGAATACCCACCATGGGAGGAGGGAACAATGGACTGTTCTTTGGATCCTTGAGCAGATCTAACTTTTGGCATTCTTTACAACATGCACAAAACTGGCGAGTATCAGCATACATTCCTGGCCACCAAAAGACACGTGCAATTCTGGCATATGTTTGCTGATGTTCCTGGTGTCCGGTCCAGGGTATAGTGTGGCTGATTCTCATGATTAGAGATCTGCATGCCACGGGCACAACTAATCTAGAACCACATTTGTCAGTGACATACAGGATGTCATTCCTTTGGGTGACCCTTTTACCACCTGGCAATAGACTCCCCATTTGTGAAAGTATCTTCCGTAGAGAAGGATCAGATGCCTGGAGCTGTCCTATATTTTCAGGAAGTTCCCACTCAGCTTCTGTTCTTTCTTTAGGATTGTTGACTTGGGTCTCCATACACAGACTCTCCTCTTTCTTCTTCTTCTTCTTTTGAACGTTAGGTTTCTTAGTTTTCCCTGGGGCCTCACTCAGGGTCCCCTGAGGATCAGGTGGCCTTTCCCACAACTGTTGCATTTGAGATTGATCCTGAGTGACGAGAGCAGGGTTTGCCTCCAAGAGTTCCTTCAGGTTCGGGACGTCTTGCCCCAGGATCATGTCATAAGGTAATATGGGATTCACTCCCACACGGAGAGAAAAAGCTCTCCCTCCAACTTCTATTGGGATCTTAGCCACAGCAAGAGGTTTGGATTCACCATCAGCCCCCAAAACAAAGAGTTGTTGACTTGGGATATACATCGGGGGGGATACATGTGCACTTTTAATCAAACTGTGGGAACACCCTGTATCAAGGACTGCTTTCAGTGATTGGCCATTGACCACCGCAGTTGTCAGTTGTAGTTTAGTTATGGTAACTCCAGGCATCTCCTCCACCACTTCATATGTGGCTAGGGGACACTGCTTAGGCTGATGTCCTCCTGTATGACAATGAGAACACTCCTGTGGCTCTCCTACTCTTGGTCTACTGCTTTTAGGGTCATCTTCAGCAGTCATTAAAGTATGACCACCAATATCTTTCGCTGTACTGCTTTTAGGAAGGCCCTTGGTCAACCAGGTTGCACAGTTTATGGCCCAGGGCCCCTCCTTACCACCAGGATGGTATTTGGTAGTTCTGGCTGGCTGGACTTTCTGCCTGCTTTTTAGCCAGTAGCCAGCTATCTTCTCAAGTGGGGCTTTCTCTTTTGGGAAGCCCTTGTTTCTTTTCCTAGTTTCAGGGTATCTGGAAATGTGGTGAGCCAGTAAATAGTTCTCTGCCAGTTCTAAAGCTTGATTACAATTGTCTGGATGGTGTTCTAGAACCCAGTGCTGTACTGCTTCGGGAAGGATGGAAACAAACTGCTCTAAAACTACACGGTCAAAAACTTCTTGGGAGGTCCTCATTTCAGGAGACAGCCACCTCCTGGCAAACTCTGTGAGCTGATTCAAGGCTTCTTGAGGTCCTTCCTCTTCTTTGAATCTGTATGTTCGAAACAGTTTCCAGTAGGCCGCAGAGTGGAGATGAACCCGCTGTTGAATTGTAGCCTGAACCAGATTATAGTCAGCAGACTCTTGGGGTGAAAGATGTTTAAAAGATTTCAAGGCCTTCTTAGTCAGATAGGGAACCAGCCGTGACACCCATTCATCTTTTGGCCAGTGACATGCAGTAGCTACTCTTTCAAACTTTGCTAAATAAGAGTTCACATCCTCATTCTCCCTCATCTTCACTAGCTTCATTTCTCTGTGGGGCTGTGGAAGAGGAACAGTAGGGAGGGTTAAGGAAGAAGCATACCATCTGCAGGGCTCTGAACTAGCTGACATCTCTTTCGAGTACCTTTGCTCATGGTGGTCCCCTTCCTCTCGGGCATATCTTTCCCTTTCCAGCTGATCTTGGCCCGCTCGCTCCTGCCAGTGCTGTTCTGCATCATCCAGAGCTTGTTTCTGGTAGTTCAGGGCATCCAGAATGGCTGTGATGGGATCTATTATGCCTATAGCCTGGTCTGTAGGTGCCGACTCCTTTAAAAGTGGACCTTGAGTTGACTCATCAGAGAAGACGTCATCCTGATTTGAGTTAACTGCTACATCTTCTCTGTCCATCTTCTCACTCGTGGCAAGATGCTGTTCCTGAACTAATTTAGAGTAAGCTGGGGTTTGGGCACCTGATACACAATGTTCTAATTTAGCATCCGGAGGGATTCTCTCTGGCATTCTTTCCGACGGTCAGTTGATTGCACTAACCAGGCGTCTTCTGCGGCTCACTTCTGATACCAGTGTGGCAAAGCCCCTCGCAGGAAGAGAGGTGGGGAGCTGACTTGGGAGTAATATAAACAAGCAAACACTGTAGAAAATCTGATGTAGTGTATTCTCTCCAGACTCTTCAGAATTCAGGGTCAGGAGTTGACCTCAAAGCCTCTTCGGAGTGTCAGTGGTCCAAACCAAGAACTCAAAACACCAAGAGAGAAAACAGGAGAAGCAGCAGAGTGATCTGAGGCTTGTTATTCCTCCTTTGCATCGGGAGATTCAATGGGTGTTCTAGCCTTGGCGTAAAGGCAAATCCTTGCTTGGGAAATCTCTAGCTCCTTCTTTTCTTGTAAGTAAGGCTTTCCAGTATGAAGGACCTGGTCTATTCTGGGCCTGAAAGATGAACTGGGTCCTAGATAAACACTCCAGAAGGATGGGGGAAATCTGTTTATACAGGCCTTGTAAGGGTACTTCCAGCTGGTGCTTCCTCTTGAGGCTTCACTTGGTCATCGTCCTCTCTACCATCTCTTTCTCCACCTTTTTCTCCAAGCTTCACATCTACCCTCTCAAAAGAGCGGCTTTTGAGCTTAGCAGCCCTGAGATATCAGAGTTACATGCTCTCAGGAGCTAGGGCTTACTTACAAGAAGGTTGCTGTTTCCCCTTCAACCCAGGGCCATTGATGTAATAAAGCCTCACCAATAATCCTCAAGCGCAAGGCATCATGGGATACCAGGAAGGACTTTAAGAAGTGAGAAGGATTTCATGTTCCTTCATATACTGGTTGGTTTCTTTTTTTTTTGGTTAAAAAAAATCATCCTGTTAGCGTTACCTGTCAGTTCCAAAACAATAGGTTGTAACCATGGTTAATGAGCCAGTGGAATTGATGCCAAGGACTGCAGTAGGCTTGAATCGGCAAGAAACTCTCCAATAATTCTTGCTGGAATCAGAAAATGCTCCCATCCCAATCTCATTTCCCTGCTGTTGAATGGATATAGACATTGGCAAGATCAATGGCTTTTAATTCGAGAAACGTCTGCTGTGTAATTAAAAGGAGTCAGTGGCCAAGAGAAACCAGCAGAAGCTTCAGAGTGAAATTTCAGAGGAATATGGCTTACAAGCAACTTAAAAAGAACCATTTAGGATCAAAGTACAGATATACAAAGAGCAGATGTTCGTGGGTTAAACAAAATAAGAGAGCCGCAGAAACACACCAAAGTGGTTTGAAATTAGAGGCCAGATCCGTCTGTCCTGAAAGCTTATGTGATTGAATGTACTCCTTATTTTGGGTAGGGTTTTTTAAAAAAAAGGGATTGATTAAACGTGTGCATGAAGGCGCCTTCTTATTTTTACCCATTTCCGCATGCTGCTTAATCACAATGGGATAAAATTGTTTTCTATTTTATGTACAGAACATTTCATTTCAACTGGGTGATGCAACTGTAGCAGCCAAGATGGGAACCGGGAGCTATAGTCAGAGGTGGGTTCCTACCAGTTTGGACCTGTTCGGCCCAACCTGTAGTAACTTGGCAGCCTGAGTCGCTGGAACTGGCAGCGACCTAGGCCTGCCACACCCCTGAACCGGTTCTCCTACAGTGGCACCGTCTTGATTTATGGTTCTGTGCATCTGCAGAACAATTTTCACTGCAGAACAATGCATTTTTTTATTTTCTAATGTTTTACGCATGCACAGACATTTTTAGTTGGAAATGTGCAGGTGTGTGTTTGCCGTACACCGAGCAAAACAAGCACATTTTTTTGCACGCTGAACCAGAAGTACTGCTGGCACCAACCCACTGCTGGCTATAGTACAGGGGTCCCCAACCCATGGGCTGTGGTCCGTAACCAGGTCCCCAAACAAGCAAAGCCACATCTACGGAATGAAGGCAGCATGTGAAACTATGCCCCCTCCAGTCCGTGGAAAACCCTCTCTCCATGGAACCTGATTTTAAACAATTAAAAACTATTTTAATTTGTGCCATTCACAATTCATTCTGTCCTGAAGGGAGTTGTCCTGTGGCGTGATGGCCATGATGAGTTGTCCTGCAAGGAGTTGGCCATGGCAAGTGGCCATAGTGAGTTGGCCATGGAGAATTGGCCATAGTCAGTTGTCCTGCAATAAGTTGGCCATGGCAAGTTGGCTGTGGTGAGTTGGCCATGGTGAGTTGGCCATGGTGAGTTGGCCATGGTGAGTTGTCCTGCAATAAGTTGGCAATGGCAAGTTGGCCATGGCAAGTTGGCCATGGTGAGTTGTTCTGCAATGAGTTGGCATGGCAAGTTGGCTGTGGTGAGTTGGCCATGATGAGTTGGCCATGGTGTTAGCCATGGTGAGTTGGCCATGGTGAGTTGGCCATGGTGAGTTGGCCATGACAAGTTGGCCATGGTGAGTTGTCCTGCAATGAGTTGGCCATGGCAAGTTGGCTGTGGCGAGTTGACCATGGTGAATTGTTATAGACCTCCAGGAATCATAAGGAGTATCTCAGATTTTCTAGGTAGTCCACATCATGAAACCCAAACAATAAGTATTACTGTTATCTTTATCATAAGGTTTCAGTAAGAGAATCTTGCAAGTCTGAAAGCTCTTCCCCTCTCCCCACCTTCACATCCCAGAGAACTAGGGAGAGTTCTTGTTGAGATTTGTTTTCCATTCCCATTCCATTTGTGAGCAGAGATAGCTCTTCTCTGACTATTATCTAAGCCCATGATGGTGAACCTATGGCATGCATGCCGGAAATGGCATGCAGAGCCATCTCTCCAGGCATGCGAGCCGTTGCCTATTGCTCTTCTGGGTTCCGGTGTGCCGCCCAGCTGGTCTTCACTTGTGCAGGAATGCCGGAAACTGGAAAAGCAGCCGCCCGGGGTTAATGCGTATGCCAGGAAGATGATCTTCTGGTTTCCGGTGTGTGCATATGCACCATAAACCAAAAGACCAGGTGGCCGGTGTGTATGCACATGCTGGAAACTGAAAGATCATCTTCCCAGCGCACACATGAGCGCCAGATGGCTGCTCTTCCAGTTTCCGGCATGCACATGCACGCCAGCCAGCTGGTCTTTGCATGCACATCCATGCCTGAAACCAGAAAACCAGGTGGCCGTATACATGCATGTGTCGGAAACCAGAAGAGCATCTTCCTGGCATGTGCATGCACACTGGCTGGCTGCTCTTCTGGTTTCTGGCCTGCCCGCTTCCATTTCAGCACTCACTGCCAAAAAGGTTTGCCAACACTGGGCTAGGCTGTGGTTCTTCTTTCTGTCTATCTCCTTTTATCTGCATTCCCACAGCCCATCACAGAACGTTACCAGTGACTCAATGACACTAGAGAAAGACACATCATTTTTTTTAGAAGGAGTGAGCATGACCAAAAATTGGGGAAAAATAGCTTTGCAGAAACAAAGGCAAAAATTTAACAGATGCAATTTGACGCACTGGAAGGGAAACTGAGTCACAAAAATGGCTGGGAGCTCATGTACATGGTCCATCTCTTTGGAGTGAGATCCTCCATGAATTATTATTATTTTTACATTTTCCTTCAAAACACTTGGTGAACAATACATTGTCTGGGTCAATTCACTCCATAAACAATCTTGATAATCCTCCATGAATTATGAAACTCCCCAGGAGGTCCAGGTCCAGTCACAATTTTTCAGCCCAACCTAAATTACAGGGGTATTATGAGAATCAAGGGGGCAAAGGGAGAGGAGAAAGTCATCCTGAGCTTTGTGCCTGAAGGGAAAAATATAACGTTGGTAAAAGGCAAGCAGAATAGAGGTGGTATTCAGTCAATTCTGACAGGTTCTGGAGAACCAGTAGCGGAAATTTTGAGTAGTTTGGAGAACTGGCAAATAGGCTGGCCCCGCCCCTGCTGCCTCCCAGCTGATCTTCTTTTGTTGCCCTGAACAGGAGAACGGAGCTGGAAAGCAGGTTAGTGGGTTAGGAAGGGAATGGGGATTTTGCAGTATCCTTCCCCTGCCACCCCCACAAACCCACGGCCACAAAGCCACACCATACCCACAAAGCCACACCCACAGAACCGATGTAAAAAAATGGAATCCCACCACTGAAGCCGAATATAGAAATAGTACTTAAACTTATATGCCGCTTCATAACAGTTTATAGAGTCACCCTATTGCCTCCAACAATCTGGGTCCGCATCAGTGGTGGGTTCCGGAGCGCGGTGCAACCGATACTGTGCAACGGGGCCCAGTGTCTCCCACATGCACATATGCAGCATACACACACCCACTTGCAGTCCGTGCATGCATCCCTACCTCCATGACGCCTCTGCGACAACTCCGCAACGCCTCTGTGACACTTCAGCTGCTGTGCGGAGCATTGTGCAGGCGTCGTATGCCCTGTGCGCATGCACTGAAGTGCTGAAGAGCTCAAATACAGGTAAGGAGTTTGGCTGGGCAGGTAGGCCCTCCGGAGCACCATACTGGAACGGTCCCCAGTGCTCTCGGCAGGCATCGGTATGCCCATACTGGGACATACCGGCTGCAACCCACCACTGGTCCGCATTTAACCAACCTCGGAAGGATGGAAGGTTGAGTCCATCTTGAGCTGGTCAGGATTGAACTTCTGGCTGTGGGCAGAGTCAGCCTGTAATACTGCATTCTAACCCCTGCGCCACCAGGACTCGTTTATCGAGGCATTGTACTGGTATATCCTGGCAGAGGTCCTTGTTTTTTGATAGTGGTAGATTCACTGCTTCAAAGCCCATTCTTTCCATGAACAGTAGGGCTTTCCTTTGCCTTAAAGGAGATTGAGATTCCTTTTCTGTGAATTAATTTGTTACAGGCAGTGGAGAGAGTAGAATTGTGTGGGTAAAGCAGCGTTATGAGCAGATTGATTGATTGATTGATGATAATTTTATTTATTTTTTTAACCTCTAGTTATCAGGCTGTCTTTCAGAAGTGTGGTTTAAGAGGAGAGATATTGCGTCATCTGGGGGAAGGACTACTCCCTCCCCCACTCTCTTTCTCCCCCTCCCTCCCCCTCCCCCCTCTGCTTTTTGGTGGCTTAGGTTGAATAGAATAGAATTCTTTATTGGTGTGATCACAAGGAATTTGTCTTTGGTGCAAATGGTCTCAGTGTACATAAAAAGACAAGATACATTTGTCAAGAATCATAAGGTACAACACTTAATGTTAGTCATAGGTACAAATAAGCAATCAGGAAACCATCAATATCAATGTAAATCGTAAGGATACAAGCAACAAAGTTACAGTCCTGCAATCATAAGTGGAAGGAGATGGGTGATAGGAACAATTGATGCAGGAGGGGGTGCACAGGTAAACCCACCAGTGGCTGGCCAGGTTAGGTGGTCTTAATAGAATGGACCTTATAAATTCATATTAGCTTGGCTTTTCATTCTAGTGCCCTGGAGTTCCAAAGTTGACTTTTAGCTGGAGTAAACTTTCTCTCCAACTTCCTCATAAGTATTAAAAATAGGGCTGAACAGTGTGGCAAGACCCTGTAAAGGAGGGGCACAGGAAGCCAGGCATGGGTGAGAGATAGAACAGAGGTAAAAACTGCTGACAGCTTAAGACATTATAGAAACTTCTCTTTTTTGTATTTTTCCTATGTACTTCTCTGTAACATTCCAAATGAACTTCTCCTTTTCGAAATGTCATGCTTGTCTCGTGTATGGAAACGCCTTGAGAATGCACAGTGTGGAACACGGCATAAAAGTAGCATCCTGGGCAGAGCCCAGGCAGTTCAGATTTTAGTGTGTGAACACGCTGAACTCGATGCATCAAATAAACCTGTTTCTCTCACCTTCGTGGAATCGAGTCCTGGTCTTTCGTAAGTAGATTACAAACCTCAATCTGCTGCAACACAATGAGAAGACTAATAGTAATAGTAATGCAGCCTTAGTGAATGGTTTGACAGTGGTGAGGGAATTATATGTTTAGCAGAGTGATGGCATTCAGGGAAAAACTGTCCTTGTGCCTAGTTGTCTTGGTGTGCAGTGCTCTATAGCGTCGTTTTGAGGGTAGGAGTTGAAATAATTTATGTCCAGGATGCGAAGGGTCTGCAGATATTTTCACAGCCCTCTTTTTGAGTCCTGCAGTGTACAGGTCCTCAATGGAAGGGAGGTTGGTAGCAATTGCTTTTTTTCTTTTTTTCTTGAATTGCAGTAATTTCCAAATAACCTTTGCCAAAGTCACCTTCATGCATGTAGTAGCTTTTGCAAAGAGTATCAAAACGTTCCCGCATTGAAAGGGAAATGAAACCCAACCAGGGTGAAAAAAGACATGGGCAACAAACTCTGGTGGGAGCAAATATTGACGTTTTCCTCCCAGGAGATCTCGGGTGGATGAATGCAACAGGAAATGATATTTACAGCCAGTTTGAATTGAATTGAATTGAATTTATTGCATTTATATGCCGCCCTTTTCCCCGAAGGGGACTCAGGGCGGTTCACAATCCAAGTCAGGGAAGGGGATACAGATAAGGGATAAAAAAGACGAACAAAACAATACACAATTTAAAAGCACACAACAACCATACCATTCGAGAGGGGGGGCAAACCTCTTTAGCCCCAGGCCTGTCGGAACAGCCAGGTTTTAAGGGCTTTGCGGAAGGCCTGGAGGGTGGTGAGGGTTCGAATCTCCATGGGGAGCTCGTTCCAGAGGGTCGGAGCAGCCACAGAGAAGGCTCTCCTCTGGGTAGTCGCCAGCCGGCATTGGCCGGCAGATGGAATTCGGAGGAGGCCTAATCTGTGGGATCTAATCGGTCTATTGGAGGTAATTGGCAGCAGTTTGGTCTAGTGGTTAAGGCACCGAGCTAGAAAGTGGGAGTTCAAGTCCAACCTTAGCGAGGAAAGCCAGATGGGTGACTTTTGGGGCAGTCCTTCTATCTCACAGCCCAACTCACCTCACAGGGTTGTTGTAGTGGAGAACCACAGAAGGCAGAAGGTGTGTTGAATATGTTTGCCACTTTGAGTTGTTTATAAAAATAATAAAGGCAGGATAGCAATAGCACTTAGACTTATATACCACTTTACAGTGCTTTACAGCCCTCTCTAAGCGGTTTACAGAGTCAACATATTTCCCCTAAAAATTTGAGTCCTCATTTTACCCCCCTTGGAAGGATGGAAGGCTGAGACAACCTTGAGCCTGGTGAGATTCAAAATGCCAAATTGCAGGCCACCGGCAGTCATCAGAAGTAATCTGCAGTACTGCATTCTAACCACTGTGCCGCCATGGCTCTTGGATACAAGTAAGTAAAAAATAAGGAAGGAAGGAAGGAAGGAAGGAAGGAAGGAAGGAAGGAAGGAAGGAAGGAAGGAAGGAAGGAAGGAAGGAAGGAAGGAAGGAAGGAAATAAAATTTACCTAGGAGAGAAAAAAAACCAGTCAACCAATTAATATGTTCTGTCTAGGGAAGGAAAAATCCATAGACGCTCAGATGGAAATTTCTAAATTCCAAGAGGTAGGTAAGGTATTTTCCATTTCCTTTAATGTTTAAGAGTTTCTTGACACTTCAGAGTTAAAGCAGAATGAAAGAAATGTCACACCTTCTAAATAGCGCAGACCTTAATGCTCCCTTCTGGATCTACTATGATCAATTTTCCTCTGACTTTAATTGTCAAGTGTCCCGTTGGCATGTGCAGCAAAAGAAACTCCTGAGATATTTTTTTGTTACCAAGAGTAAAACTTTACTGATAGATCCATATAGGCACAGAAGCAAAGACAGTTCTAAAGATTTGGCACAAAATGCAGCATAGTAATAAAAAAAAACCAACCCTTTTCTTCCTCCAGGCTGCCCATGGTCAACTGTCCACCAATCCAGGTTAAATATTTTGTTTTGGGAAAACAGTCTGTGCCTTTCGAAAGCCTTCAGCGTATGACCTTGAAGTTGCAAGATCTTCTCAAGCTGCAAATGGCTCACGTAAATTCCATTTTTTCCCTCCCATGCATCTCAGTCATCCTCATTCTTGCCCTCACTTAGTTTTTTGTCAAGTTGCAAGGAGAAAGACGTGCCTTGTGAGTCAACCTTGGCATTAATAGGTAGAAACATCTGGATAGAAAAACGTCAAGAGGGCTTCCTGTTCCAGCTCTGCCTTCTGATGATCCACTGAATTGCATGTGATATCTTTTTCACGGAAGTACCTTTAGTTCTGTTGGAAGAAATGTCCTTCTGGGTTCAGTTCCAAGTGGGGAAAAAGACACTGGAAACATAGAGGCTGCTTGGAAAGATGGTTTAATGTTGGACAGGATCACACAGTTTGAGGTCCTGGGGGAAAAGGGGATTGCATGCTTCAAGATGTTGGGTGAAGAAGAAAAAAGGGAGAGAAGGACTGAAAGTTCCTGGCTTTATATTCTCTGTTTGGCTCCACCTCTCTGTTTCCTGTTCCTGTGTAAGAAATGTATTCTGATTGGTTGTCAGACTCCCATGGGGCTAGGCAGGAGCAACTCTCTAGGCTGTGTTTTGAGTCCAGGTTTGGTTGAGTTCCCAGATGCCATGTGGTGAGTTTCTGTAGAAGGCTAATCTTATCTTTGTTATGTAGAGTAAACTAGCTCAGGGCCCCTAATGGCCCATTGAGAAAGGTGGGGATTATTAAGAGTGAGTCTGTTTCCTACCTAAAAACATGTTCCTCCACTTCTGATCCAGGGAAATATAATATTCTGCCTTTTTCATATTTCCCAGGATATTTCATTTTTCCAGGAGAGTGGTGGGTGCTAACTTCCTAGAGTTCCTGAACTAAACCTACCTACAAGGGCACCACATCTGGATAATCCCTTCACTGTTATGGTTGCCATTATTTTTTTTCCAGACATTTAAGGACTTGAAATCTCTTTGATCTGATGAGCATTACCTTGACCACTGGTCAGTCACTGAATCCTTGCAAACTCTTGCCTGAATCAGTAGTTAGGATCTTGCTATCTTCTGTTGACCCCTTATCTTTGATTGCCTTTGATATTTTTCAAACACCAAGATCATCTCTGATCACACTGGCCCTTTGATTAAGTGTCCCAAATATCTCAGCTTTTGTTTTATTAGTGGTTCCAGTTAGCAGTCTGATTTTACTTCCTCCAGCACTGAATGACTTGTTGTTCTATTAGTCTAAGGATGTCTCAGCAATTTTCTCTACTTTCACAAGTCAAAGCCTTGTGTCCTTTTTTTCTTTTTTTTCATCCTTTTGATGATTCAGCTTTCACATCCCTCTGTTACAGCTGGAAAAACTACGGCCTTGACATGATCCACTTTGGCTGTCAAAGGGGTGTGTGTGGGGGTGCGTGCGTGCGTGCGTGCGTGCGTACGTACGTACATACATACATACATACATACATACACACATACATACATATATTCTGCCCTTTAATGTTTTGTCTAGTACAAACCACATGTATCACTTTAATCACATCATTGTGCAAGATTTTAAACGGTTTCATTTATATTTTCATCAACTTCTATTTCTTTGTTGCTAGCAATATGTTTTAGAATGCATTCAATTGTAGTTTTCACAATACCTGACTCTAGTTCCATGATCAAGCCTTCATACCTATCAGGAATTTTTGGGTTTTTAATGTACAAATCATATCTATATCTATATCTATATCTATATCTATATCTATATCTATATCTATATCTATATCTATATCTATATCTATATCTATATCTATATCTATATCTCTATCTCTATCTCTATCTCTATCTCTATCTCTATCTCTATCTCTATATCTATATCTATATCTATATCTATATCTATATCTATATCTATCTCTATCTCTATCTCTATCTCTATCTCTATCTATATCTATCCATCCATCCATCCATCCATCCATCCATCCATCCATCCATCCATGTCTGTCTGTCTGTCTGTCTGTCTGTCTGTCTATCTATCTATCTATCTATCTATCTATCTATCTATCAATCAATCAATAAATCAATCAATCATCTATCCACCTACCTACCTACCTACCTACCTGCCTACCAACCCACCCACCCACCCACCCATCCAGTGGTGGGATTCCATATCTTTTCCCACCAGTTCAATGAGAGAGCACTTTGCGCCCGTGCTCACTTGTGCGCACGCCTAATGCATGTTTTGTGTGCATGGACAGTACTCAAAGGCACCCCCCTCCCCCTGGTGTCAGTGCTGGTGAGCTGAGTTGTTTTTTAGCTCAGCGGAGGCATGGCAATCTGCTCTGCTACGTGAATCAACTGAGCTAAAAAACAAGGGAATAAGGAAAGGGAATGGCGGGGGCGGGAGGGCGGGGCCAACCAAAGGTGGTATTTGCAGGTTTTCCAAATTACTAGTAATTTCCACTACTGATTCATTTGAACTGGTCCGAACCAGCTGAATACCTCCTCTCTCTCTCTCTCTCTCTCTCTCTCTCTATCTATCTATCTATCTCTCTATCTCTCTATCTCTCTATCTCTCTATCTCTCTATCTCTCTATCTCTCTATCTCTATCTATCTATCTATCCATCCATCCATCATCTATCTATCTATCTATCTATCTATCTATCTATCTATCTATCTATCTATCTATCTATCTATCTATCTATCATCTCTATCTTCTCTTCCTTGTCTGGTGCTTTTTTGCCTTGCTTAACATTTATAATACTCCTCTTCACACCCTTGATTTCTATTTCCCTTTTTCTTTTATCAACCCTGTAATTCTGTCATTAGGGTGGACTTGGGGTAACTGACTGGAGCTGAGTGTTTACTGGCCGGATGCCCTTCCTGGCACCTATTAGGAGTTCATAGCAGACAATTACTCATTGCACCCAGAGAGAGAAATATCTGCCCTTACCTAGGATCAAACTAACAGCTTTCTGATTGTGAGGTGAGCGCACCATCTGTCCTCTAGCCCACCACACGACTCACCCTTAATGTCCATAAATTTCTGAAATAAATCTCTTGGCCATTTCTGTCATCCTTATATTATTGTCACTGTTATCCTTATGTTCTTTATTCAGAGGGTGTTCCTTTTCTTACTATTTTTCTAAAATTCAGTACTTAATTAGCAATTTTACCTCAGGCTCTGTTGCCTTCTACTTTTCAGTGTTTTTTTTTCCCCCCATTATTTTCAGCAGATCAGCAAAGAAACATTTTGCTTTCTTCTGTTCTTTGCATTTGAGGATATTTTTTTGTTGTTTGCTTCTTCTTTTAATATTGTCCACACATTTTATACCAGAGTTCCTTAAGCACTCCATTTATCAAATCTAACCCATTAAATCTATTATTTACTTCACCACATAACCCTAGGAAATAATGCTGAGGCTGTATTTTGTTAGTCTGGTGATTTTATTTCTTTTCTTTAAATTACTGTTTTGGAAGGAAAACCTCCTATTCTGAGTGGAAGTCAATGCCAGGTCTTGTTTGTGCTGACTGAATAGACTTCACCTACTTTTGCTTGCCGAAAATAAAATCAAGTTCATTTTAATGTTATTCATCTGTTTATGTTCACAATGTCTAGAGACATCTTCTACTTCGCTAAAAGCAAAAGCAATAGCACTTAATCGCTTCCCCGTGCTTTACTGTGAAGGAGAATGTCATCCTGAGCTTCGTGCACGAAGGAAGGAAATGTAAATGTAATAAACAGCAAGCAGATTATAGCAATATCAAGGAGCTGTGGTGGCACAGTGGTTAGAGTTCAGTACTGCAGGCTACTTCTGCTGACTGCCCGCTGCCTGCAATTTGGCAGACCGAAATTCACCAGGCTCAAGGTTGACTCAGCCTTCCATCCAGTGATGGGATTAAAATAATTTAACAACTGGTTCTCTGCCCTAATGACCGGCTGGGTAGGCGGGGCTCGGTGGTCATGTGACTGGGTGGGCGTGGCCAACTCAACGTCACTCAGGTCGATGGGCACTTCGCCTTAGCTGTTACAGTGTAATGAGGGTTAACCGGAGAGGCAGTTTCTTGTAAGCAGGGCAATAAAGATTAGGCTAGAAACAACACCAGAATGTTTCCTTCCTGCCTTCCTTACAGGATTAGCCCTGTAAAGAGCCGAGGTGGTGCAGTGGTTAAATGCAGCACTGCAGGCTACTTCAGCTGACTGCACTTCTGCAGTTCGGCTGTTCAAATCTCACCGGCTCAGGGTTGACTCAGCCTTCCAACCTTCCGAGGTGGGTAAAATGAGGACCCGGATTGTTGTTGGGGGCAATATGCTGACTCTGTAAACCACTTAGAGAGGGCTGAAAGCCCTATGAAGCAGTATATAAGTCTAACTGCTATTGCTAAAGTGGAAAAAAACAAAATGAGATTTCTTCCAACAACCAGTTCTCCGAACTGCTTAAAAAGTTAACAACCGGTTCTCCCGAATAGGTGTGAACTGGCTGAATCCCACCACTGCTTACATCCTTCCGGGTGGGTAAAATGAGGACCCACATTGTTGGGGGCAATATGCTGACTCTATAAACTGCTTAGAGAGGGCTGTAAAGCTCAAAGGAGTATAGAAGTCTGTGCTATAGTTATAATAGCATTTAGACTTATATAGTACTTCGCAGTGTTTTAAAGCCCCCTCTAAGCAGTTTACAGAGTCAGCATATTGCCCTCAACAATTTTGTTCCTTATTTTACTGACCTTGGAAGGATGGAAGGCTGAGTCAACCTCAGTCTGGACCGAAGGAATCGAACTCTTGGCAATGTGGACGGAATTAGCCTGCAATACTGCATTCTAACTACTGTGCCACCACAGCTTTACAATAAGATATTTGTTTTGACCGAGGCTTCCCAAGACCATGAAGCAGATTCCTTCTCCCGACAAAAACTCCTTTTATTAATTTACTATGAATTCTTCTCATTCACATCAGACAAAGTCTTTCAAAGGAGGATTTACAGTCACAGACCTTATCTGGTTTGGAGAGCTGCCAGGCCGATATCTGCAAAACTTTGCAAGGACTCTCGGAGAGTCACGAACCAATTAAGCTAATTGTCTCCTGAAAACTCCACTCATCTTTCCCTCTTCTTTTATTTCCTCTGGGAGGGGTCATTCATCATCCACCTGTGGCCTTACTCCCAAGCCGACCCCTGTTCTTTAGATGTTCCCTTTGTCTGGCAATTCTGCGCATGCAATAGCAATAGCAATAGCAGTTAGACTTATATACCGCTTCATAGGGCTTTCAGCCCTCTCTAAGCGGTTTACGGAGTCAGCATATTGCCCCCAACAACAATCTGGGTCCTCATTTTACCCACCTCGGAAGGATGGAAGGCTGAGTCAACCTTGAGCCGGTGAGATTTGAACCGCTGAACTGCAGACAGCAGTCAGCTGAAGTGGCCTGCAGTACTGCACCCTAACCACTGCGCCACCTCGGCTCTGCGCACACTGGGAACAGGCTGTCTGTCTCACTGATGTCTGACTCTGAAGGCAGCTGATACCTGGTATATGACTATGGCCCTCTCTCTGCTTCTGACACAGAGCCCGCATCACAGCCTTCCCCAGACTCCAGGCCCATGTTCCTCTCCAACCTCCTCACTGTCCGAATCTGCTGGCAGCTCCACTGGCCACTGGCAGGCCACAGCAATGTTTGCTATAAACTTTAAATGTTCTTTGTAGAGTCAGCTCTTATGACATATATGATAGCCTCTGTTTCGTGATCTTGGCTTCGAGTAATACTTTTGATGAGGTTTGGTCTAGGACTTCTTTATTATTTTTGCTATCGATGGGATGTCCCAACGGTGCTTTTTCAGGAGGCAACTGGGCTTTCTTGTTTTTCTTTGAAGACGTTTCATTTTCATCCAAGAAGCTTCTTCGGCTCTGACTGAATGGTGGGGATCCAGTTCTTCAAAGCTGAAGAAGCTTCCTGGATGAGAAGCGAAAGTTCTTCAAAGAAAAACAAGATCGTCGAGTTGCCTCCTGAAAAAGCACCTTTGGGACAACCATGACCTGGATGACTGTGAATCACTACAAGCCTTTTGTCTTTGGGATGCATAATAGTCACCTCCAGCACCACAGTTCAAAGGTGCCCAACCTTTTCCTAGCTGCCTTTTTCAGAGTCCAAATTTCACAGCCATAAATAACAATTGGGGGAAATTATTGCATTAACTAATTTGCCTTGGGTTGTGAAGCTGATGTCCTTACTCTTCCAGATGCTCATTCATATCCCAAATGCTCCAATGCAATACAATACAATACAATACAATACAATACAATACAATACAATACAATACAATACAATACAATACAATACAATAGCAGAGTTGGAAGGGACCTTGGAGGATTTCTAGTCCAACCCACTGCCTAGGCAGGAAACCCTATACTGTTTCAGACAATGGTTATCCAACATCTTCTTAAAGACTTCCAGTGTTGGAGAATTCACAACTTCTGGAGGGAACTTCTGTTCCACTGATTAATTGTTCTAACTGTCAGGAAATTTCTCCTCAGTTCTAATTTGCTTCTCTCTTTGATTAGTTTTCACCCATTGCTTCTTGTTCTACCCTCAGGTGCTTTGGAGAATAGTTTGACTCCCTCTTCTTTGTGGCAATCCCTGAGATATTGGAACTCTGCTATCATGTCTCCCCTAGTCCTTCTTTCTATTAAACTAGACATACCCAGTTCCTGCAACCGTTCTTCATATGTTTTAGTCTCCAGTCCCCTAATCATCTTTGTTGCTGTTCTCTGCACTCTTTCTAGAATCTCCACATCTTTTCTACATCGTGGCGACCAAAACTGAATGCTCCAAGTGGCGGAAATCCATGCATCTTAAAATTGCTGAGGTTGAGAAATTAGGTAATAGCTTTCAAAGACAACCAGCCTTAATTCATTTCACAACTACAAGATTATCTCTTTAAGAAAATGGCAAATAAGGGAATTCTGCCACCTGGAAAAAGGAGAGGGTTTTATCTATACTCCAGAGATGGTTAAATTAACATGAAATCTTTAAAGGCAACACATGAAAACAATATTAGGTGCGTGTATGTGCACACAAATACACACATGTATGCCTTGGGCAAATTTGTCTCTTAGGCTGTAAGAGTAAAGCTCTTGATGAAGCATTTAAAAGAACATAAAATGGAGGGATAAATGGGAGAAAGATGTAGAGAGCTTTCAAGATGAGAAGCGTAAGTGTTGGTTCTGTATATTTTGTGTTGGGCGGTAGTATGGAGGTAGATTCCCAGGAGGGAGGGGCTGCATTCCAGAGGAGTGACAATTCAGTTCAGATAGTTTTCTTCTAGTCCAACCTCCTGCTTAGGTAGGAAACCCTATACCATTTCAGACAAATGGCTATCCAACATCTTCTTAAAGACTTCCAGTGTTGGGGCATTCACAACTTCTGAGGCAAGCTGTTCCACTAATTATTAATTGTTGTAACTGTCAGAAAATTTTCCCTTAGTTCTAGGTTCTCTAGAATTAGAGGTTCTAAATACCTTGATTAGTTTCCACCCATTGCTTCTTATCCTGCCCTCGGGTGCTTGACTTCCTCTTCTTTGTGGCAGCCCCTGAGATCCTGCAACATTATCCTGGCTCATGTATATTTGCCTTCATTTGTGACACATGGTCTTCTAAAATTCTGTCCCAAGTTTTTTTTTTTGTAGAAAAGGTGATCAATTTCTCCAGGAGAAGGAGAACTTATCCAACAAAATTTTCAAGTACAATAGGAGGAAATGTCCCCTTTCATCTAGTTCTCCTTATAATGAATGGATTTGTGAGAAACCAGGAAAGCTGCAGAATGCTGGAGAACAGGTTTTACATATTTACATGTTATGAAGTCTCTGGTGGCTTTACACTTCAAGAAATGGAAGAACAACCCACTCCAGTCCTTGAAAACCTCAACAAAATTCTCTTTAAAAAACCCAAAATATTCTTTTCCATGGAACTGGCAAAAAAAAGGAGTAAAATGCAAATGAAAAGTTCAATACAACATTAACCTTCCTTGACCCAAAGTGTAATACTTGACGTAGATGCTCAGAATCCAATTTGGTCTCTGGTCCTTCCTATGAATGCTCTCGCTTCACCTTTTGCTGATTCTCAAATGCCTTCGACTAGGTGCTGACATTCATCCAACTCAATGCACTATTCCATTTCCCTTCGCAATAGCTTCGGTAGGTCAGTGCACTGACAGAACAAAATTTAAATGCTTCTTTCCCAAGCTTATCTTGTGCACTTTCCATAATGGGGGTAAACGATACCTGTTCTGTTCTGCAAAAGCTCTTCGCGTCTGCGTTATACTGTATGAGCTATATATTTGCAAAGAACTTTTCAAGCATCGTTGCTAAAAAGCTTTTGGAGAGAAACTGTTCCTACCTTGATCATTTGGTTTCAAGAGAACTCCCGGCTTAAAAACAACAACAACCTGGGAAATATAAAACCAGACTTTTGATATAGCAGTTTGAAAACTCACCAAGTTGTTCTTGTTAGTTGCCAAGTCATTTCCGACCCATCATCACCCCATCGATAATATTCCTCCAGGCCTTCCTGTCAGTAGTGGGATTCAAATTATTTTACTACAGGTTCTGTGGGTGTGGCTTGGTGGGTGTGGCTTGGTAGTCGTGGCAGGAGAAAAATATTGCAAAATCCCCATTTCCTCCCTACTCCAGGGGAAGGTTATTACAAAATCTCCATTCCCTCCTCATCAGCTGGGACTCGGGAGGCAGAGAATAGATGGGGGTGGGCCCAGCCAGAGGTAGTATTTACCAGTTCTCTGAACTACTCAAAATTTCCGTTACCAGTTCTCCAGAACTGGTCAGAACCTACTAAATCCCACCTCTGCTTCCTGCCCTCTACCATCCTCTAGAGTCCATTTAAGCTCACGCCGACTGCTTCTGTGACTCCATCCAGCCACCTCATCCTCTGTCGTCCCCTTCTTCTTTTGCCCTCCATCTTTCCCAGCACCAGGCTCTTCTCCAGTGAGTCCTTCCTTCTCATTAGGTGGCCAAAGTATTTGGGCCAAGTTAGAACCCTTCTTTTTCACTTTGGCCCAAAACAACAGGGCAAGGCAGATGGTTTCTTTTTAATTTACATTTCCCTGGTGGCAGTTCAGCTGTTGGAAAACATACATTTGATTTTTTTAAAAAAACAAAAATTCCCTTTTTACTTCCAGCAGTTTTTCAGATCTTTGCAATTAGCCCATGTTGAAATAAACACAGCCTCCCAGCTTCCCATTTTGCCACAGTTCATCCACAGTTCATCCACAAGTGATGGGTAGATGCCCGAGGACTCCATTCGATCCACATTTGGTAGCTGAACTGACTTGATCAGCATTTTATGAGCAAACGTGTGCAGACTGGAAAGCCAGGGTACTTTTTTGCCTAAGCTCCTCTGCAAACAGTCTTAGCTTAAGGGGTTCAAGGATGGGTACATCTTAATGTGCACTGCAGGATAAACAAAGGCTGAAGAATGTCTCAGCTGGATAAAATAGACCTTGGCCAACATTACTAAACAGAACATTTTTCTATGAATCAGTGGCAATGTGGAGGTGTGAAAACTCAATACATAAAAACTGGCAGTATAAAAAGAAAAATAAGTATTTGGTGGGGCCCGGAGCTTTTCTGAGCTTGGTGATTTTCTTGCAGGCATCTCATTATCTGACTAGGTAATATCATCAGTGCTAGAAGGGAGCAGGGTTTGCTCTTATTTTTATACACTAGTGCCATGATGGCAAACCTATGAAACACATGCCAGAAGTGGCACGCAGCACCCTCTCTGTGGGCACGTAAGCCGTTGCCCCAGGTCAGCTCCACTGCACATGTACACATGCCCCCTGCAGGCCAACTGGTCTTCGGGTCTCTGCCGTGCATGCACAGGGGCAGTGGGGGGGTACTTTGCTGTGCATGCACAGGGGGCAGTGCGTATGTACCGCCCGCGATGCTCCGTGATGCCTCTGCGATGCTCCAGCTGCTGGGCAGACTGTCGTGCAGATACCATACTGATAAGGACCACGGGTGGGCGGGTGGGCCCTTGGGAGCACCCGTACCGGGGCGTACTGTTCATAACCACCACTGACAGGGGGGCAGGGCACATGTGGAGGGGTCAGGGCACATGTGGGGGGGGGCACACACACACATGGGGAGATGGGGCACATGCAGGGATCATGCATGCATGGGGAATCGCCAGAGGTGGGTTGCTGCCGGTTTGGTCCAGATTTGCTGAACAGGTAGTAGCGGCAGCGGAAGGCTCTGCCCACCCGCCCGGATGCTTCTACAAATCTGCAGAAGTATTGCCCGTGCGCGAGCATGCCCAAACCGGTAGTAACAAAATTGGAAACCCACCACTGGGGATCGCGTATGAATGCAGCGGGGCACATGTGCGGGACCTGCACGCACATTGCATTTTGGGGGGTTCACACACTTTGGGCATTCAGTCCGGAAAAGGTTGTCACTGCACTAGTGCCTTGCCCTTTCAGAGTTGGCGGGAGATCTCTTGGTGCTTCCTTGATTAGGCTGTTTTTATTGTTATCTTGTTTGTCTGCATTGGTCATTTCTTCATTGGCAGTTTCTTAACTTCTCGATTGTTGGTCTAGTGTTAATCTTGGTATGTTTGTCCTACACAGTGGTTGTTACAGTCCTTACATTGTAGGTTGTAGGATGGGTCCTATTTTTTTCTTCTGGGGGAAAAAAAAAAGCCCAAAATTTTATTTTAGCAATAGCAATAGCAGTTAGACTTATATACCGCTTCATAGGGCTTTCAGCCCTCTCTAAGCGGTTTACAGAGTCAGCATATCGCCCCCACAATCTGGGTCCTCATTTTACCCACCTCGGAAGGATGGAAGGCTGAGTCAACCTTGAGCCAGTGAGATTAGAACTGCTGAACTGCAGATAACAGTCAGCTGAAGTGGCCTGCAGTACTGCACCCTAACCACTGCGCCACCTCGGCTCTTTTAATTTTCCAAGGATTTCACTACTGCTTTGTTTATGAAAAAAACAATCGATACAAACTCAAAGTAAAACCATTCCAAACTCGATTGCAGAAAATACAACTTCAGCAACAGAGTGGTCAATGCCTGGAATGCTCTACCTGACTCCATTGTTACATCCACAAACTCCCCAGAGCTTCTGTCTACCCTGCAACCATTCCTAAGAGGTCCATAAAGGGGGCATGCATAAGCGCACCAGTATGCCTACCATCCCTGTCCTACCGTCCCATTTATTTGTACTCATTTCCTTGTTCATGTCCATGTTCAAACTTATCCCTGCTATCTCGTACATGTTGGACAAACTAATAACTAATAACTAATAATAATAAATGGGATTGGAAACGTACGGCTTTAAAAGCAAAGCCCAAATGAAGTTTTCTCTTTTAGGAAAAAAAGAATAACAATTCACCAAGATGTGGTACTCATATATTGTGATTCTTCATTCCTCCCAAATGTTTTCTCTTAGGTTTGTGCAGAATTTTGTACTTAAAGGGAAAATGGTGTTTCGGAGCACTCATAAAGTTCACACTTGTTGGCTTGCTGGCAACTCATTAAAGCAGGTGTATCATTTTTGAGGTTATTTGACATGAACCCAGGAATGGCACTGCCACTTTATTGAGTTTCTGGCCACAAAACACCCATGAATGCTCCACAGGAACAGCTATGTGTGAAGCAGCTTTTTGCCTTTGAATCCAAAATGTTCACTTCTTTATTTTCTATTCAATTTGTCATAGATGTGTTTTGTGTAGTGTATCAGAACCTCGAGAGGCAGTTTAGTGCTGTGGGCAGAGAAGCTGGGAGAATGTGAATTCTGGAGCTGCCTTAGGCATGAAGCCATCTGGATGACTTTGGGCCAATCTCTCTCTCTCCCTCCCTCCCTCCCTCCCTCCCTCCCTCCCCCCTCCCCCCTAGGAAAGAGATAATGGTAAACCACTTGCTAAGAAAAGTTCAAGGAGTTGTCTAGGCAGTTACTAGCAGTCAACACTGACTGGAGGAAACAAAAAATATTTTGGTTTAGTGACCAAGGTGCTGGACTACAAGTGGAAAGGTTGTGAATTCTGGTCCTGCCTTAGGTACAAAGCCAGGTAGGTAGATGATCATTTTGTCTCAATTCTAGGAATAAAATAGAATAAGCAGAGTAGAATAGAATAGAATAGAATAGAATAGAATAGAATAGAATAATAGTTGGAAGGGACCTTGGAGGTCTTCTAGAATAGGAATGGGATTGGGATAGGGATAGGGATAGGGATAGGGATAGGGATGGAATAGAATAGAATAGAATAGAATAGACTAATAGTTGGAAGGGACCTTGGAGGTCTTCTATAATAGGAATGGCATTGGATAGGGATAGGGATAAGGATAGGGATGGAATAGAATAGAATAGAATACACATAGAAACAAGCAAGGGTTAAAACGAACAGAACTGGAAGAGGAAATTAAGAGAAAAGAGCTGGAGTTAACAAGGAAACCAGACGATACAAAGGTTAAGGAAGCTATTAACATATTAAAATCTCAATTTGACATGTTGATCTCTGACCAGGTAGCTACTAATTTATTATATGCAAAACACAATACTTTTTGTAATGCAAACAAACCTGGCAGATGGTTAGCTTATCAGATTAGGAAAAAAAGGAAAACTCGAAATATATCTAAACTGATTTACAGAGGGAAGGAGGTGTTCCAACAGGAAGAGATTCAAAAGGCTTTCTGGGAATTTTTTACAGAACTGTATAAAGGGGATAAAATTAATGGTTTAGACATAGACAAATATTTAGACAAGGAGAAAATACCTTCAGTTAGAGAAGAACACAGGCAAAAATTGAATCAACCAATAACCTCGGGGGAAATCCTGCAGGTAATTAAGCAATTAAAGCCAGGGAAAGCACCAGGTACAGATGGCTTGACAGCGGTTTACTATAAAAACTTACAGTTAGAAATGGTAGAACCTCTTAGAGAATTATTTAATATGATTCAAACGGAAGGTAAAGTCCCTCCATCTTGGAAGACAGCGTTTATATCTTTGATACCCAAAGAAGATCAAGATACTACTCAACCCAAAAATTATAGACCCATTTCATTACTGAATGTAGATTATAAAATTTTTACTAAAATATTAGCAAATAGGTTAATGTTGGTCATTCAACAATTGATACATACGGACCAAACAGGTTTTATACAAGGGAGACAGATGAAAAGTAATGTCAGATTAATTATTAATGCATTAGAATATTTGGGAAACAACAACCAGATCCCTGCTGCGTTTATATTTTTGGATGCTGAGAAGGCCTTTGATCGAGTTAACTGGCAATTTCTGCTGAAGATATTGCAAAAAATGCAGATAGGAGATAATTTTTTACAGTCAATTAAAGCAATATACCAACAGCAAACAGCACAAATCATAGTCAATGGAAGTTTAACAGACTCTTTTCAAATTGGAAAAGGTACAAGACAGGGTTGTCCTTTGTCCCCATTATTGTTTATTATAACTTTGGAAGTATTGTTGAATAAAATACGGGGCTTGGATGGTTTAAAAGGGATCAAGATTAGGCAGCAAGAATATAGAGTCCGTGCTTTTGCGGATGATTTGGTCATAATATTGGAACAACCGCAGGAATCCAGTATGGTTTTAATGAATACGATTAATCAATATGGTCAAGTGTCTGGCTTTAAAATAAACTTAGGAAAAACCAAAATATTAGCTATAAATATGAATATTAAACAAAAGGAAGAATTAGGAGTGATGCTAGGATGTGAGGTAGTTAAAAAAGTCAAATATCTTGGAGTTAACATTTTAACTTCAAATGGGAAATTATATAAGCATAATTATGAACCACTTTGGTATAGCATACAGACAGAGATGAAGAAATGGGAAAAATTGCACTTATCTTTGCTGGGCAGGATAGCGGCAGTGAAAATGAACATTTTACCAAAATTTTTATTTCTTTTCCAAATGTTACCTATACTTAAAAAAGATGCGAACCTTTTAGAATGGCAGAAGGGTATCAACAAATTTGTGTGGGCAGGAAAGAAGCCGAGGGTAAAGATGAAAATAATGCAAGATGTACGTGAGAGAGGAGGATTGAAACTACCTAATTTAAAACTATATTATGATGCAGTGGCATTATCTGTAATTAGTGATTGGATTCATTTAACCAATGATAGAATATTGAACATTGAGGGACACGATCTGGTATTTGGTTGGCATGCTTACCTGTTATTCAACAAAAAATTGGATAAGAACTTTAAAAGTCATATTTTAAGAAATGCTTTACTGCGGGTTTGGAAGAAATACCAATATAAATTAAATGACAAGATACCCATGTGGGCAATTCCTAGACATGCAATTGAAAATATGAATACAGCACAAAAACAGGACAGATTTACTTACAGACAGCTTCTTACCTCGGAAAGGGGGGTATTACAATTAAAATCTTTAGAGGTATTAAAAGAGGAGAAGGTAGTTCAAACATGGTTCCAGTATGGGCAATTACAGGCTAGGTGGAAAATAGATCAAAAAATTGGCTTTATTCAAGTTGAGGATAATCTGTTTAAACAAATAAGAGATCAAAGCTTAATGCATATAAAGAGGATATATAATGTATTAATACAGATGGATTCGGAAACAGAATTAGTTAAAGATTGTATGATAAAATGGGCTCAAAATATTGAGGAACCAATAATGTTGGATACATGGGAAAGAATTTGGGTAAGAAATGTGAAATTTACACAAGCTCAAAATCTGAGAGAAAATTTTTACAAGATGTTCTATAGATGGCATTTAGATCCTAAAAAGTTGGCTTCTATGTATCCGAATGTACAGCCTAAATGTTGGAGGTGTGGTTCTCTCGATGCTACATATTATCATATATGGTGGACCTGCCAAAAGGTTAAGGCATTTTGGATAAAAATATGGTGGGTCATGCAAAATGTTTTTAAAAGAAGGATAAAGTTTAGTCCTCAGTTATTTTTACTAGGTATATGTACTGACTTTACAGTGGTAGAGACCAATTTGATTCTGCACCTGATAACTGCAGCAAGACTGTTGGTGGCGCAATATTGGAAGAAGGAAGACTTGCCTACAATCCAAGAATGGACATTGAAAGTAACAAACTTAGCTGAAATGGCTAAAATATCGGCATATCTCAAAGATCATTCAAATGAGAGATATAAACGAGACTGGAAAAAATGGATTGACTATATACAAAATAAATACGGGACTAAGAAATTCCAGTTAGCCTATGCTTAAGATCAGAAATGATTCAAACTGTTAAAAGTCAGTTCAGTAAGAAGAAGCTAAGTTCAATCTAGAATGTCATTAATTTCTTTATTTCTTTTTTCTCAATAGATTTTAGACTGTGTTAGTTAAAAATCCATACCGTGTACGGGTTCTGGGAAGTCGGGGGGGGGAAGGAGGAGGGGGGATGGGGGGATGGGGGGGTGGAGGGAGGGAGGGGTACACACAGAATAGAATAGAATAGAATAGTTGGAAGGTACCTTGGAGGCCTTTTAGTCCAACGCCCTGCTTAGCAGGAAACCCTATACCCATGATGACAAGCCTATGGCACGTGTGCCACAGGTGGCACGTGGAGCCATATTTGCTAGCATGGCAACCCTCAGCTCTGGTGCGCATAAGAATACCGGTCAGCTGATTTCAGCCTTTCAGAGGGTCAGGGGAGGCCGTTTCCACCCTACCAAGGCTTCAGGAAAGCCTCTGGAGCCCGGGGAGAGCGAAAATCCACACACACACAAGGGGGTCACTCGTGCATGCACGATGGGGGGAGGGTTGCTCACACAGGTGAGTGGTGTGATAGTGTGCGTGCACACAGTTTTGGCACACCTTTAGAAAAAAGGTTAGCCATCACTGCCCTATACCATTTCAGACAATTTCAGGTTATCCAATCTCTTCTTAAAAACTTCCAGTGTTGGAGCATTAATGGAAAATTACTTGTGAAGAATGTTACCCACAAAAGTGCCAGTTGCTGGTAGGTGACTTTGGGCCATCATTCCATCTCACCTCTAGGAAGAAATGATTCATGACACTCCCCTTCTGAAGAATGTTAACACCCCCCCCCCCAAAATGCTTCTAATAAGTAACTCAACAAAAGCAACACTTTCCAACTGTGTTGTTTTTAGCAGAGTCTGCTCCGTGTTGTTGGTCTGCCTGTTCTTTTTGCAAAAAACCCTCCTCTTTCCCTTTATTTTGGTAGAAGAAGACAAGTGTCTATTAACAAGCCATCAACCTTGGCCTTATTTCCTTCTGTGTGCTGAAGATGTTTCAAAAGCATTCTTAAAAGCCTCCATAGATGTTCAGATCATTCCAGGAAGCGGAAAGGCAAGGAGTTCGCATGACTTCACACCTGAATGGGTGAAGTTACTGGTGCTTCAGATATTTTCCTGGAGGCCAGACTTAATGATCAGTTCTCCTTCTCAAAGCTGGTTCTGCAAAGGCAACTTGTCAGTTGGTTTCAAACCTGCTTTTTTTTTGGGGGGGGGGGCTTCAGTCAAACTTAAAGTT
Source organism: Thamnophis sirtalis (assembly GCF_051295495.1). Classification (NCBI taxonomy): domain Eukaryota; kingdom Metazoa; phylum Chordata; class Lepidosauria; order Squamata; family Natricidae; genus Thamnophis; species Thamnophis sirtalis. The sequence goes on along the minus strand of NW_028261386.1, from coordinate 10,580,272 downwards.
GGGCAGTTAAACGTACTATCCTTACTTTGCAGTCTTGGCAGATCCTTTCTGACAAGCTGCGCTAGCGGTGAGTGAGTTAGGAGACCTGCAAAGAAGGAACGAAGAGGGGCTGCAAAGAATGGAAATTTGTCGAGCTGAGTTGTCACATCGTGCATGAGATAGCTTTCATTTTTATGACAGTCGCTTTAGGTGACATGGAGATAATGGAGGGTGGGGAGAGAGAGAAAGAGAGGAGGGGGCCTCTCTTTAAAGAGACCACTTCATGATAGGCTTCCTTTGAATCATATGTGATGCACATCACTGCATTGTACGTGATGCATTGCGGCTGTTTCCTCTAAAGCGAGATTACTCGTTTGGCATAATTGATTGAATGTAGAGCAGGTATTTCAAGAGTTAGTAGGTGGCTTCATTCTGAACAAATATCAAGTAGGCTATAGGGACGTGGGAGCTCAGTGGCTAAGATGCTGAGCTTGTCAATCAGAAGGTCAGCAGTTTGGTGGTTCGAATCCCTAGCGTCATGTAATGGAGTGAGCTCCTGTTACTTGTCCCAGCTTCTGCCAACCTAGCAGTTCGAAAGCATGCAAAGATGCAAGTAGAAAAATAGGAACCACCTTTGGTGGGAAGGTAACAGCACTCCATTCGCCTTTGGTGTTTAGTCCTGTTGGCCACATGACCCCGGAGACGTCTTCGGACAGTGCTGGCGCTTCGGTTTTGAAACGGAGATGAGCACCACTCCCTAGAGCCAGAAATGACAAGCACACATGTTCAAGGGAACCTTTACCTTTACTTTAAAGTAGGCTATGGAAAAAACGTTACAGAGATAAAGGAGGGTGATGAATGGGCTCAAGTACTGATTTATTTTATTTATTTATTCAATTTATATGGCCTTCCAACTCACACACAGTAATCCATAGGATGGCGAACCAGTCATCTTAGGACTGAATTCTGACCTTGGTCAAATTTCCAAAATCCCCTACAAGTAAACAATTTTAGACACATATCTTCTCATCATGCTACTCTCTTTTTTGGGGGCAAAGAATGTTATGCCAAGTGCATTAAAATGTAAGAAACAATAAGACAAATATTTAAAGGCATGAGATAAGGAAAAAGGAAACAAATATAATGAGCCTAGCTTGCAAACACTGTCCATCACTATTCGTTATATTTCTTCAGATATTTTTCCTTGTAAACCAGGGGTGTCAAACCCAAGGCCTGTGGCTGGATCCAGCCCACAGGGTGCTTAGATCTGGCCCGCGGGGTTCACCGACAAAAGGGCGAAAGACAAAACCACGCCCGACTAAACCGCGGTGACAAAACCGCATGTTCTAAAGCGCTCCGACAAATGAGCGCTGAATCGCACCGACAACAGCGTGGCGACAGAAGCTCACTGTAAAACTAAACCTAACCCTAAACCTAAACCTAACCCCTAACCCTAAACGTAACCCTAAACGTAACCCTAAACGTAACGCTAAACCTAACCCTAACCCTAAACCTAAACCTAACCCTTAACCTAACCCTAAACCTAACCCTTAACCTAACCCTAAACCTAACCCATAACCTAACCCTAAACCTAACCCTTAACCTAACCCTAAGCCTAACCCTAAACCTAACCTTTACCTTAAGTTATAAGCGCTGTTGTAAAGCGCCCTTCTGCCTCCGCACTGTTATCGCCGCGCTGTTGTCGCCGCGTTGATGACATGGCGGTTTTAGCAACACGGTTTAGTCGGGTGCAGTTTTGACATTCGCCCTTTTGTCGGGTCACGGGCCTGCAGTGTGGCCCTGGAAACAGTGACGGACCGCCTCACAGTGCCTCTGCCAGCAAAAATAGAGCTCAGGAGGGCTGCATGCTCCATTTCCGCTGGCAGGGGCTGCAGGAAGCCGTCGTGTTCCCCCAGCACTGCCTGGGACACCACAGGTGTTCCTGACACGAGTGATGTCAAGATGGCCATGCCATGCCCATCCTGGCCATGCCCCTCCCGGCCACCCGGAGGTCTAACACAACCCTGATGTGGCCCTCAGTGAAGTCAAGTTTGACACCCCTGTTGTAAACCATTCTTGTTTACTTGAGTCTATCTATTGTCAGCTGTGACCAGGTGGGCATTTGCCCAGGTTCGCCTGGTGCACCAGTTGCGTCCCTACCTGAACCGGGAGGCTCTCACAACAGTCACTCGTGCCCTTGTGACCTCTAGGCTGGAGTACTGCAATGTGCTCTACATGGGGCTGCCCTTGAAGAGTATTCGGCGACTTCAGCTAGTCCAGAATGCGGCTGCGCGAGCGATCGTGGGTGCACCTCGTTTCACCCACATAACACCTATCCTCCGCGAGCTGCACTGGCTACCTGTTGGTCTCCGGGTACGCTTCAAGGTGCTAGTTGTCACCTACAAAACCCTTCATGGTATTGGATCTGGGTACTTGAGAGACCGCCTACTGCCAATCACCTCCACTCGACCAATTAGATCCCACAGATTAGGCCTCCTCCGAGTTCCATCAGCCAGTCAATGTCGACTGGCAACCACGCAGAGGAGAGCCTTCTCTGTGGCAGCTCTGACCCTATGGAACGAACTCCCCGTGGAGATTCGTACTCTCACCACCCTCCAGACCTTCCGCATAGCCCTTAAAACCTGGCTGTCCCGACAGGCCTGGGGCTAAAGACCTTAACCCTGCCCGAATAGTATGAATGTTGTGCTTTTAATGATGTATTGTCTTATATGTAACTTGGTTTGTCCTCCCCTCCCCCTGAACTGTGAGCCGCCCTGAGTCCCCCCAGGGAAAAGGGCGGCATACAAATAAAGTATCTTATCTTATCTTATCTTATCTTATCTTATCTTATCTTATCTTATCTTATCTTATCTTATCTTATCTTATCTTATCTTATCTTATTGCTTCATGCATTGACTTTTTGTTCTGTCAGTGTCAGGGCTGCTTCCCTCAGTAATCAAGAAAGAAACCACTCAACTCCATTTTGCAGAATTAAGAGTACTTTTACTGGTCATGAGTAGATAGTAGCTAGGCAAAGCAAGATCTGAGGCAAAAGCGCGCGTCATCATAGATATCATTATGTGACCCAATCCCCTCCCCCTGGTAACCCCAGCCCATTGTCCAATCCGTACACTCCACAGGTGTCATGTGGGAGACATCTTCAAAAATCATCATCAGGTTGGTATGCCGGACAGTTGGCCTTGGCGGCAACTCCTCTATCTGCAGCATGCGCAGAAGATGGTGAGAACAACTCCCTTTTTACAGTCACTCCAGCACTGAACAATTTCCCCACCCAAATACCATGCCCGGCTCCTCCCCGTTTCAATGGCAGCCGAAAGCAAGCAGCAAAACAGAGGCTGACAGTCAGTTTTCCAGCTCTGTGTCAGATTCTACCCAGAATCTAATCAGTTATGGTTTTCTTAATTTTCAAGTTCCTCTGGACACCTTCACTCTTCCTTCATAAACTGATTTTGAAGTTTGACTCTCTCATTTATTATTTCTTTTGTTGCGGTGAAACCCTAAAGCAACCACATCACTTTGAAGGTACCACATGCGAATGTATTAAACATGCAAACAAAGACAGCGTACACTGAGTTTTCAGCAAAGCAGTGGCAGCTTGCTGAGCAGCCCTGAGCAAAAGTATAACCATGGCTTAGAAGAGTCCTGGTGGCTGCCAAGTTTGCCTGCAGTGTACACTGTATATGCCTGCAATATAAACAGTGTAAAAGGCAGAGTTTGCCCGCAATACCGCATTCTAGCCACTGTAGGCACAGTGGTTAGAACGCAGTATTGCGGGCAAACTCTGCCCACGGCCTGGAGTTTGATCCTTCAAAGTTGACTCAGCCTTCCATCCTTCTGAAGTGAGTAAAATGAGGACTCAGATTGTTGGGGACAGTCTGCTGACACAATAAACCATCCCAGAGTCCCGTACAGCTCTCAGGGTTCCAAATAGCATCCAAAATTAAATCAGAGTCCAAGGCAAAGTATTGCTCAAAGTTCCAATTTATTAAGAGAGCCATGTTGGCACATCTGGGAAAACCCGAATCTGAAAGCTTCCCGGTTTTCCCCACCCAGTTGAAAGTTCAAGATCTTGCCCCCACACCCACAAGTCCATCACATGATCCAATCTTCCACCCATCCAGTTCCGGTCAGGTGCAGAGGTGCAGAGACAAAGGATGGCCTTGGCTTTCTAGAAAGAATTTTGTTATGGCTATGTATCATCTAACTTCGTAAAAAAAAAAAAACCCTTCCATTTCCCCACAATAGAAAATGCATAGTAGAATAATAGAATATATAGATATAGAAAGTGTGGTAGGCCAAAGATCCAAAAGAAAAGATGTTTGCAGGCCTGACATGACTTTGGTTGACATATAGGTGCTATTGCTGTAAGTGCCATTATATACCTTTGGCTCACTATATTGCAAAACCAAGACAAAGAGAAGGCAGAGTCAGTATGAATTACAGCATGACATTGGACAGTTTCAGATAAATCCATCAGGGTGACCTTCTTGTTATTTATCCCTTCCCACTAGGTCGGCATGCTATACTGTCTTTGAGATACCATCAGTAAATAGAAACAATCTGGTTTACTGATTCTTGTCCTTGTTGCTACTCAGGGTCAATTCAAGCTTGCTATGAATGTTTTCTGACAAGGACACATTATCCAGAGGTGGGCAATTAATTTTCCCAAGAGGCCACTTGAGAAACTAGAACTGTAGTGCAGGGCTTCCATTGCTCTGCCACCTCACACTGATGCTGCACCACATCCTGCTGATATCATCCAATGACCAACACCCCCCTCCCCCCCCAGTGCCGATACTGCCAATGATGTGGGGTGGACAGAGACAGCCAAAGAGCTGGATGTGGCTCACCAGCCATAAAATGCCAAGGTTTGCATTAGTTAATTCATTTGTGCGGGTGGGAGGATGATCTCTGTATGGGGGAGGGGGAAATCTCATAGTGAATGCAGCTCTCATCTGTATGGAGGGTGCCTACTGCTAAACTATAAGACTAAACTATGTAAGCATACTGAATCCCTCTCTTTGGATTCAGCCCATTATTCATTCAGTAACTATCAATGTTTTTTACCTGACTTCCTCTTGTTTTACCACAAGTGTAACAATAGGTAAAGGTTCCCCTCGCACATATGTGCTAGTCGTTCCCGACTCCAGGGGGAGGAGCTCATCTCCATTTGAAAGCCAAAGAGCCAGCGCTGTCTGAAGACGTATCCATGGTCATGTGGCTGGCATGACTAAACGCCAACGACGCATGGAACACTGTTACCTTCCCATCAAAAGTGGTTCCTATTTTTCTACTTGCATCTTTACACGCTTTTGAACTGCTCGATTGGCAGAAGCTGGGACAAGTAACAGGAGCTCACTCCGTTATGGGGCACTAGGGATTCGAACGGCTGAACTGCCGACCTTTCGATTGACAAGCTCAGTGTCATAGCCACTGAGCCACCATGTCCCTTCATGTAACAATACCTCGTGTATTTATTATAACTGCATTACATATCTAAAGATTTGATGGGCAGTACTTCAGATCAGCCTTGACTCCTGGCAAGTACATATATAATTTTCTTTTCTTTTTTCTTTTGGAAGTATTTTACCATTGCAACTGTCCTCAGAGTGACTGGTCAAAAGTCACTTAACTAAGGCCTCTATGTTAAAGAAAAGGTTGAAGCTTATAATCTTCCAGCTTGATTCTAACACCTTGAACTATTATATCCACTGGATTTCTAAGGGAATATTACACTTCCTTAACTTGCTATATCACTGGATGCTTTTAAGAAGAGACTGGACCACCAGTTGTCTGGTATGGTATAGCACAGGGGTGTCAAACGCAATTTCTGTTCTGACCTTCTGACCTAGGCTTCACAAAATCACGAAGCAGACTCCTTGTCCCAACAAAACCTCTTTTTATTAAGCTAATGAGAATTCTTCTCATTCCTCTCAAACCTTATCAGGCTTGGAGAGCTGCCAGGCTGATATCTTCTCAGCATTGTAGAAGAAAATAATTGGCAAGGAGTCTCTGAGAGTCACAAACAAATCTTCACTCTAATGAAACAGATAAATTGTCTCCTGCAAACTCCAATCCCCTTTTGCTCCTTTTTATTCCGTCTTGTAGGGGCCATTCACCGCCCACCTGTGCCTTTACTCCTGAGTCGGCCCTTGTTCCTTAACTGTTCCCTTCTCCTGGCAGCTCTGTACATGCACACATTGGGAACCGACTCCAGCTGTTCTTCTGTCCCACGGATCTCCAACTCCAAAGGCAGCTGATAACTGTTGGACAGCCCTGGCCTCATCTCTGCCTCCGATGCAGAGCCCTCATCAGAGCCTTCCCCAGACTCCAGGACTGGCCCATGTTCCTCCCCAACCTCCCCACTGTTTAAGTCTGCCACCAGCTCCGATGGCCACTGGCGGGCCACAACAATTTCATTGAGGGCCACATCAGGGCTATGGTTGTCCTTGGGGGGGGCGGCAGGCAGGCATGGCTGACTGTTTGGGCATGGCTGACTGGTTGGGCGTGGACAGCTTGACAGCACTCTCCAAACTGCTGGCATGTTTCCTCTTTGCACTGGGTAGACCGGTCTGAAGCCACACTGACCCGATGTTTTTTCTTTGCATTGGGTAACGACACGCCCCCTTACATTTTCCAGGACGGCCCTATGGGCCGGATCCAATCACATCATAGGCCAAATCTGAGCCAAATCTGAGCAGATGTTGAGCTAGAAGACCTCCAAGGTCCCTATTGGTCTCCGAACGTGCTTCAAGGTGCTAGTCATTACTTTTAAAGCCCTACATGGCTTAGGACCTGGATATCTGAGAGACTGCCTCCTGCCACATATCTCCCAACGACCAATAAAATCTCACAGGTTGGGCCTTCTCCGGGTGCCGTCGACCGGACAATGCCGGCTGGTGGCCCCTCGGGGAAGGGCCTTCTCTGTAGCTGCTCCAGCCCTGTAGAATGATCTACCCGTAGATATCCGGACCCTTCCCACTCTCTCGGCCTTCCGAAAAGCCACGAAAACCTGGCTGTTCCGGCAGGCTTGGGGCTGTTGATCAAGGTCCAGCCCCACTTAAACGGAATGTCTGGTGTGTTGTTTTTTAAATTGTAGCTCTTCTTTATTTTAACTTTAACTTTTATTTTTGCTCCTGTAAGCCGCCCAGAGTCCTATGGGATTGGGCGGCAGATAAATTTATTAAATTGCTAATTGCTAATTGCCTTCCAATCCTGCTATTCCCTGCCTGAACTGTAACCATTGACTGAGAATCTCCTTATTTTTCTACAGGATTTCTTTCAGCATATTATTTTCATCAGATACCTCAGTCGTCATGTAAACCACCCCATGATTCATACCTATTCGCTTTATTATATGCTTCCTTTAAATCAAAGATGAACAAATTGTTTCTCATTTTTATACATTCCCCAGTGACCAACTGGAGAGGAAAAAAGCAGGATCCACCCACACCCCACCTAGCATAAAGCTTTATTTCCCAAATTTTGTTCATTGTCACTTTCATACTGTTCCAATCACAGTTGTATCAGTCTTCCCAGGTGCACTAAACAACTTAACAATTCTTTGGTTTTCATACTCACCTTCTTATAATCTTCTCCCTTTCATAGGGAGAAAATAGTAGTGTTCTTTCAATTGTCAAACAAAGATGCCATTTTCATGCTGATATTATAAGCAAGCCATACAGTCTCCCTATGAAGCCTCATTTATATTTTAATATTTCCCCAGTTTCAACATCTACATGGTGGTCCTATCCCATTTCCCAATGTTCTCACCGCATCTGTGACTTCCATTTCATATTTTTTTTAAAACATTACTATTTATGACATTCATTTCCACTCTAATCATCAAAATATCATTATCATTCCCATTTTTAATTTCATCCACACTGCTGGAACTGTTTCCCCCTTTTTTACTCACTTCCAGAAGATTTTTTTAAATTATTAAACTTAACTGTTCCTTGTTTTGTTTGTAACAGAAAAACAGAGTTGGAAGGGACCTTGGAGGTCTTTAGTCCAACCTCCTGTTCAGGCAGGAAACCTATACCAGGGGTGTCAAACTCAATTTCATTGAGGGTCACATCAGGGTTGTGTTTGACCTGGGGGTGGGGCATGACCAGGGGGCATGGCCAGCTCTATGTCACTCACCGAGGCTCCATTTTTAACCATGAGAGCCTCCTGCAGCCCTCTGCCAATGAAAACCGTGCTCGGGGAGGCTGCACACGGCCCGCCTGGGCTCTGTTTTCGGCCACAATGGCCTCCTGCAGCCCTTTGCCAGCAAAAATGGAGCTCGGGGAAGCTGCACACGGCCCACCTGGGCTCTGTTTTCAGCCACAATTGCCTCCTGCAGCCTTTTGCCAGCAAAAATGGAGCTCGGGGAGGCTAAACATGGCCCACCTAGGCTCTGTTTTTGGCCATGACGACCTCCTGCAGCCCTTTGCCATCAAAAATGGAACTTGAGGAGGCTCTGTGTAGCCTGTTTTCACTGGCAGAGGCACCACGGGCTGGTCCTTCTCTGTTTCAGAGTGGGCCCACAGACCAGATCTAAGCACCCTATGAGCTGGATCTGGCCTGCGGGCCTTGGAGGTAGATACCCCTGTCCTATACCATTTCAGGCAAATGGTTGTTCAATCTCTTCTTAAAACCTTCCAGTGTTGGAGTACCCACAATTTCTGAAGGCAAGTCATCGGCAGTTATCTTTCTTCCTCCCTCTCTTCCTTCTTTCCTTTTCTCTGTTCTTTCTCCATTAACTTCTCTTAGGAATAGCAAGTATGTACATGGTATTGAACCCTTGGATACATCAACAGAAATCTTCCCCCAAAAAAATACTTTTAAAAGGACACTGAGCACTCTTTTCCTGCATATTTTTTGCAAGCAATATTTTCAGTTATAATGTCATTCTTATTATTTTTAATGAATATACTATTGTTTGCGCACTTTCCCACTTTATATGTCCATATTTGTACAAATTATATGCGGGATATTGCATTGAAGAAGGAGTAGGTGGCGGATAAATGATTACTAGCTAGGATGGCAATAATATTTCCTCTAATATTCAAAGTAATCATCATCTTCATTTAAGAACTCCATAATCCCTTGTGGGGTGGAGTCTGGGCAACTGAATGGAGCTAGCAGAGTGACTTAATGGCCAGATGCCTTTCCTGTTGCCAGTGCGGAGTTTTGTTCAGCAGATATATTCTCAGTGTGCCCAGAGAGAGAAATATCTGCCTCTACCTAGGATCAAACTCACAGCCTCCTGATGGTGAGGTGAGAGCTCCACCTCTAGGCCACTGTGCCACTCCCTCTAATATTCAAAGTAATATACCTTTGAATATCAGTTGCTAGATGATAGAATCTATTCATCTCCGCCCCTGCCTTTTATACCCAGAGCTACGGTGGGGCCTTATTAGCAGCGGTGGCTCTTCCTTCCCCAGGATCGGCCCATAGATTTCCACTGCTCTCCTCTCCTCTGCCTTCTGCACATCTGCATGTCAGGCACTGGATCCAGCTGTTCCTACTCCTCTTCTTCAGCCACCTCAAGATCTGGGGGCTGTTGACTCTCCATCTGAGGGCTGATTGAAGGCCTAGGATCTGCCTCTGTCTCTCTCTCTCTCTCTGCCAACTCCATTCCATCTTCCCCCTCGGAGCTCCCAGATTGCCCTGATGCTGACCCTGACTCCCACGCCTCCCCTCCCTCCTCTGATTCAGCTGCTGGAGGCCAGCGGCCCACAGGTTACAATAAGTGCCCTCTGCTGAAATGCTCTCCACTCATGTGAGTGCTACTTCAATGTGAGCTTCATGTGCAAATAGAGCTGTGCATGTGTGCAGGCATTTGCCACTCACATGCCCCCTCCTCTGTGCCAGGCTGGGGACCACTGTCCTAAGGAATTGTGGATGTGTAATTAAAGTAAAAGTTCCCCTCACACATATGTGCTAGTCGTTCCTGACTCTAGGGGGCAGTGCTCATCTCCGTTTCAAAGCCGAAGAGCCAGCGCTGTCCAAAGACGTCTACGTGGTCATGTGGCCGGCATGACTAAATACCAAAGATGCACAGAACACTGTTACCTTCCCACCAAAAGGTGGTCCCTATTTTTCTACTTGCATTTTTACATGCTTTCGAACTGCTAGGTTGGCAGAAGCTGGGACAAGTAATGGGAGCTCACTGCATTATGCGGCGCTAGGGATTCGAACCGCTGAATTGCCGACCTTTCTGATCGACAAGCTCAGCATCTTAGCCACTGAGTCACTGTGTCCCATCCATGTGTAATTAGCTAGACTTCATTTTCTACAATAGACCATTCCTTGGATAAATCTTTTATATGTAGGAGAAACAGACAGAAGACTGGCAAAACGCATTCATGAACACCAAGTGGCAGCCAGAAGACATGAGGAAAATTGTTTAATTTTGCAACACATAGACAGATTTAACCATCGTTTCAATTGGGAAAATGTGACAGTCCTAGACTAGGACAAGTCCCAAAACGCCAGGGAATTTTCTAGAAGCCTGGCACTCTGACAATTCAGCCATCTATAGACACATAGACATTAGCAACATCTATAGACCATGCAAAAGAGACACTGTATTCTTGACTTCTAGAATCTGTGACACGCACAAACTAAATTATTAAAGAATATTTCTCTCCATCTATTAAAACTCCATCTCTCCAACTTATCTTTTATTTAGAAGCTCCCTTGTTTTTCTATGTGAGCATCATTAGGAAGTCTCACCTGTCTCCCTGGATAGAATAGAATAGAATAACAGAGTTGGAAGGGACCTTGGAGGTCTTCTAGTCCAACCCCCTGCCTAGGCAGGAAACCCTATACCATTTCAGACAAATGGTTATCCAACATCTTCTTAAAAACTTCCAGTGTTGGAGCATTCAGTGTTGGAGGCAAGTTGTTTTACTGATTAATTGTTCTAACCATCATGAAATTTCTCCTCAGTTCTAAGTTGCTTCTCTCCTTGATTAGTTTCCACCCATTGCTTCTTGTTCTACCCTCAGGTGCCTTGGAGAATAGCTTGACTCCTTCTTCTTTCTTTCCAATATCTCAGCCCCTGAGATATTGGAAGACTGCTATCATGTCTCCCCTGATCCTTCTTTTCATTAAACTAGACATACCCAGTTCCTGCAACCGTTCTTCATATGTTTTGGCCTCCAGTCCCCTAATCCTCTTTGTTGCTCTTCTCTGCACTTTTTTTTAGAGTCTCCACATCTTTTTTACATCGTGGTGACCAAAACTGAATGCAGCATTCCATGTGTGGCCTTACCAAAGCATTATAAAATGGTATTAACACTTCACGTGATCTTGATTCTATCCCTCTGTTTATGCAGCCTAGTGTTGACTTTTTTGGCAGCTGCTGTGCACGGCTGGCTCATATTCAAATGGTTGTCCACTAGGACTCCAAGATTCCTCTCAGAGTTACTACTGTTGAGCAAGGTACCACCTATACTGTACCTGTGCATTTCATTTTTGTTGCCTAAATGTAGGACCTTACTCTTTTCACCATTGAATTTCATTTTATTAGATAGCACCCAAAGTTCAAGTCTGTCAAGATCCTTCTGTATCTTAAGCCTGTCTTTGGAGTGTTGACTATTCCTGCCAGTTTGGTGCAATCTGCAAATTTGATGAGTTCCCCATTTATCACCTCATCCAGATCATTGATGAAGATGTTGAAGTGTACTGGGCCTAAAACAGCCTTGGGGTACTCCACTGCATACTTCCCTCCATGTAGATGCAGTTCCATTGAGGACTACACATTGAGTGCGGTTGGTCAGCCAGGATGATACTGTAGAATGCTTTCCAATCCATATCTTGATGGAGAAGAGAAACTTTGGGAACTGGGTTTTGGGAGCATGGAACCGATGGCTCATCGAATTAAGTTGTTTTGTTTTGTCAAGCTCTTTTGTTTCTTGGTCACCGTCTACTCAAATGAAGTATCTACACAAAAGGCCTGCCTAGGGGGTGTCTGAATCTCTTGAACCATAAAGGTGGGAAAATAAATATCACGGCTAGGAATAAAAATCATCCATCAAAGAGCTCGGTAGCGCCTGACAATGAGAGAGGTGTGAATCCCTCCTAAAAATAAATGTAAAAATGTCAGGTGCTACAGCTTTCTATAATGCACAGTGAAGCATGCCATAAAAATTACTTTGTCTCTCTTTTCCTGACATGCTTGGGTTAAGATTTTTTTTTCTCTCTCTCCCTCTTCTGGATGGGGGTATTCACTCTTGCGGCTTGGCTTTTAAGAGGTGAAAGGAAAATTCGTTTCATTTCCAGAAGGCCTGAGACTAGCACTGTGCCTGAATGTGCGTGTGTGCTTTAATGGAGGCCGAAATTGGCCTTTAAATCGGCATTCAATTTAGCTTATTCACCGTTCAGATTGAGAAAATGGATATTTACTTGGCAGCTACCTACTTTTTTTAGAATACAAAGTCAATTGGCCCGTGTTTGGCAAGGGAGCAGGATCTGCCAGGTCCATGATCAAGTAGCTAAATGGGCATGGGGAAACTTGGCCTGCTAATGATGGAGAGTTTAGGTGGGAACTTGACTTATTTGTGAGTCGGCCTAGATGGAATTTATCTTACTGTGATTTCAATGGTAAGGTGTAGTGGGAAATTTAACTGGTGGTGATTCAGAGGCTAAATAAAATTCGGTTTACCTGTGACTCAGACACACGATCGAAAGGAGGAATTAGGTTTATTAATGATTCATAGAATAAATCCTTCCCACTGTGCCATCTTGAGATGTCATGTTAGCCTTAGACTTTCAACGTTACCCTGAATGTCACTCTGCGGGAATATAGTTTAATAATGCATAGATAAAGGTCCCTTGTTCACTTCTTATAATTTCCGAGTAAACTTATCTTAGAAGCAAAGCTAATAGACACTTCCCTCTTCCTGTTGTTGTTTGTAGAGCAGTGTTTCTCAACCTTGGCAACTTGAAGATGTCTGGACTTCAACTCCCAGAATTCCCCAGCCAGCGAATGCTGGCTGGGGAATTCTGGGAGTTGAAGTCCGGACATCTTCAAGTTGCCAAAGTTGAGAAACACTGTTGTAGAGAATCTTTTCAGTGGCAATAGAAAACACTATATAAAATTGATATGGTCTGGAGGACTAGAACTCAGAAATAGACCATTTTTTTTCTTGTTCTTTTTTTTTCCTTTCAGGAAAAGGCATATATCTATAGTGGCTCAATGGCTATGACTCTGAGCTTGTCGATCAGAAAGGTCAACAGTTTGGTGGTTCGAATCCCTAGCGCCGCATAATGGAGTGAGCTCCCATTACTTGTCCCAGCTTCTGCCAACCTAGCTGTTCAAAAGCATGTAAAAATGAAAGTAGAAAAATAGGGACCACCTTTGGTGGGAAAGTAACAGCATTCTGTGCCTCTTCTGCGTTTAGTCATGCCGGACACATGACTATCGAGATGTCTTTGGACAGCACTGGCTCTTTGGCTTTGAAACGGAGATAAGCACTGCCCCCTAGAGTCGGGAATGACTAGCACATATGTGCGAGAGGGAACCTTTACCTTATAAGGGAAGAGCATTGGATTCTTCTGATAAGTGTGCCTTCCTTAAAGTTTTACTTTTAAATGTTAAAGTGCATTTCCATTTTTATTCTTGAGCCGTTTCCAAATCAGAGGTGGATTTCTGCTGTTTCATCCTGGATCAGGCAAACTGGTAGTGGTGGCAACCGGAGGTTCTCCCCACCCACCCGGACACTTCTGCGCATACGCAGAAGCATCACGAGCGCAAATCAGTAGTACAAAAAAAATGGAAACCCACCACTGTTCCAAATGTAACAATAGCTTGATTCTTGTCTGGAACGGTATAGGGTTTCCTGCCTAGGTAGAGGATTGGACTAGAAGACCTCCAAGGTCCCTTCCAACTCTGGTATTGTATTGTATTGTATTGTATTGTATTGTATTGTATTGTATTGTATTGTATTGTATTGTATTGTATTGTATTGTATTAGCAATAGCAATAGCAATAGCAATAGCAATAGCATTAGCAATAGCAGTTAGACTTATATACCGCTTCATAGGGCTTTCAGCCCTCTCTAAGCGATTTACAGAGTCAGCATATTACCCCCAACAACAATCCGGGTCCTCATTTTACCCACCTCGGAAGGATGGAAGGCTGAGTCAACTCTTGAGCCGGTGAGATTTGAACAGCCGAACTGCAGAACTGCAGTCAGCTGAAGTAGCCCGCAGTGCTGCATTTAACCACTGAGCCACCTCGGCTCTAACCCTAATGTTAGGGTTTATGAAAAGCTCTGTCAGATTAGATCAAAAATGAATTCTGTGTACAATATTTACAGTGATACTGCTTGTTCCATTTCATGAGAAACTAAATAGTAATTATCACTGGCATTTGTTTTTAGCTTATTCAAAAATTCTGAATAAAATATATTAAAATTGAAAAAGAAAGAAATAAAGACCATACATACCTGGTCAGCATCTGAAGGCAGGACACGAAGTAACAGGTGGAAGATCATTAAAGAGAAAATCCAACCTAGAAGTAAGGAGAAACTTCCCAACAGTGAGAGCAATTAATCAGTGGGATGGCTTTTCTTCAGAAGTTGTGGGTTCTCCATCACTGGAGGTTTTCAGGAAGAGATTGGACAGTCATTTATCTGGAAAGGTATAGGATCTCATGTTTGAGCAGGAGGGTGGATTAGAAGACCTTCAAGGTCCCTTCCAACAGTATTCTATCTTCAATATTCTGTTCATTCATTTAAAAGATGGGTAGACTAGTATCTCTTTCCTTCCTTTTTGGATGCACTAGCAATACAGCCGGGATACGTTGATGGTGATTTTCTACATCTGTTGATGTGTTTCAAGGCAAGATGGAAATCATAGCTTCTAACGTCTCCTTTCAAGACTTTTTTTTAAAAAATTATTTTATTGAATAAACATTAAAAACATTGGACATGGAGCGACCTTTCTGGCTTTGTCATTTTATTTTAACATAACAACAAATACAGTTTCTACTTATCGTACATAGCTACATTAAACTTATTAACATATACTTGATCCTCCTTTATATATTTATCTGTTCTGACCCCCCTCATTCCACACCAAAGCACACTCCGAGCCAGAGATAAATTACAGCATTTAATTAACAGACAAACAGGTCCTTGGCAGCAACCCAGCACAGACAAGCTTGGGCAGCAATAAACACAGATAAGGCTTGGCAGCAATCCAGCCTGCCAAACTCATACAAAGTTCTCCGACATTCGATTCTGTGTTGACTTCTGCAAAGAGGGGTATGTGTGCACAAGTAGCCTTTTTATAGTCTGGAGAGGAGCCTCATGACCACCAGCTGAGTGTAATTACCTCCTGTAATTGCGTAATTGTTCCTGACGCTTGGGAATAGCTCCATTTTTGATTTCTAGTGTCAGTCAGTCCATTTCTGCACAGATCAAATTTTTCTTTATGACTTCTTCTTCGGTGGGGGGCATCACAAAATTTTTCCAGTTTTGCGCATATACCAATCTTGCTGTGGTTATCACATGCAGCATTAAATATGTCACTCCTTTACTATATTTTTTCTTTTATTATTCCTAATAGGAATAGTTCTGGTTTTAAATCTATCAAGACTGACTCTTGTGTGTCTCTTCCTTGTTTTTTTCTTCTTCTAGGTCTGTCAAAATCCTTGGGGCTTATTGAAGGCTACGGTGGTCGTGGCAAAGGTGGCTTGCCTGCCACTCTTTCTCCAGAGGAGGAAGAAAAAGCCAAGGGACCCCACGAAAAATATGGATACAATTCCTATCTCAGTGAGAAAATATCGTTGGACCGCACCATACCAGATTATCGTCCAACTAAGTAAGTAAGCCCCCCCTCTCCTGCTCTCATCAGGGGGAACTGACAGCTGGGATAGGAACTGGATATAAGTATTACAAATCAGTAAAGTAACTGAAGAGAGTCACATCTGCTTTGTGGCTTCCCAAACTAGTGCATTTTTGGAAAATCCACGTTAGTAGTAGTTAGTCTCTATAGCTATGAAGCTGAACCTATAGCACGCATACCCAAAGTGGAATGCGAAACCATGATGCCCAGCACGTGCGGCCTTGCCTTTTTGCCTTCCGGGCTTCTGGCATGCATGCACATGCAACAATCAGCTGTCCTTTGTGTGCACGGCAGTGCTGAAAACCGGTGTTTACATGCAACTGAATATTGTGTACGCATGAACGACAGAACCCAGAAGTTTGGCTTTTCCGGAGTGCGATCCCTCTGTGCACGCAGCAGTGCTGAAAACTTGTCTGTGCATGCATGCCAGCCAGCTAATAATTGGATGTGCATGTGCGCTAGAACCCGGGAAGTCGGCCCCGACGAGCGAGCATGCACACGACATTTTCGCACAATCTTTTCAGCACTCAGTGCTGAAAAGGTTTGCCATCACTGATCTATAGGAATGGGCACAAAGGCATGACAGTCCCAGATAACATCCAAAATTAAATCAGAGTCCAAGGCAAAGCATTGCTCAAAGTTCCAATTTAATAAGAGAGACATGTTGGAACATTTGGGGAAACCCGAATCTGAAAGCTTCCCGGTTTTCCTCACCCAGTTGAAAGTTCAAGATCTTGTCTCCCACACCCATAATTCCATCACATGGCCCAATCTTCCACTGTCATGCTGGCAGTCCCACCCATCCAGTTCCAGTCAGGTGCAGAGTTGCAAAGACAAAGGATGATCTTGGCTTTCTAGAAAGTATTTTGTTATGGCTACATAGCATCTCACTCCATACAATCCCCCCTCCCATTTCCCCACTACAGAAACAGCATAGTAGATAGAAGTGTGGCAGGCCAAAGATCCGAAAAGGAACCTGGTTGCAGGCCTGACACAAAGATCATTAGATGCAGAAGGAGCATCCGCAGCTTCTTGGTGTGGCTTTTGGTAGTGCAAAAGCTTCTCTCAAAGTGAAACGGGGTAAAGGCTCCTGAAGGAAGTGTCTACTGGGTCTCAGAAAAACAGGTTGAGATGTCCTTGGAGAGCCCCAGCCTCAACAACCTATCCAAGGATGTCAAACAGTCTTACCAGTGGATCTTAGCGTTGCTGATTGATCAAGAGAAGTACTTTGCTCCAGGCATCTAAATACTTCATCTTAGCATAACAACGTAGGCCTTGAATCACAATTTCTTTCCTTCAAAAGTGGGAAAAGAAGAAATTTTGTCTAACCTCATGAATGTTTTAAAATGACACCGGCAGCCTCTCTTCTCCTTCAAACTGAGTCTTGAGTGGCTGTCATTCCAGTGTTTTTCCCCCCCTTTTCCCTGTGTCGATCATCTCCCCAAAGGTGAGATTAATGCACAGGCACATCTCATTGTTTGAATTGGTGCTGTGCTTAACAGCCGATCTCATCCTTTCAGTTTCAAGCGTTCATAACATGAGTACCATTGGTAACGCATCCGAAATGGCATCCGTTGTGTGTGTGAGGATGTGAAGGTTTTTGTGAGGGTGGGGAATATCCATTGGAAAGTTGCAGGTAATAAGGCCGAGGAGTGAACTTGCAGGCCTCACTGAACCAAAGTTTTAAGCTAACATAATTGCAAAATGTACCAGATGTATTTCAAATGTGCTAAATGGATTTTGTGCTGTTTTTTTCTGCAAAGTTTGTACTTGTATGGATATATTTAGAGCAGGAAGAATGAGATGGTGGGAAATGAGGACCTAAAAGTAACAAGGGTCTGTGAACTTCAAATGTACATGGGTGTATGTGGAGACTATCTGTTGGTAAGACAGAACAGGGTAGTAAGTTGTGAAATGTATACAGAAAAGTATAAAAAGAGTGTCTTGGGAAGAGTTCAGGGCCACTGGCCGTAGCTAATCCTTGCTGGATTCAGCTATGTCAATAGACCTTATTGCAATACGTTGTTAATATACCGTATTTTTCGGAGTATAAGACGCATTTTTTCCCTCAAAAAAGAGGCTAAAAATCTGGGTGCATCATACACTGAATGCAGCATTTTTTGCCTCCCCAAACCCCGCCCCCTTCACCAAAATGGCCATCCATAACCTTTAGGACAGTGGTTCTCAACATGTGGGTCAGGACCCCTTTGGGGGTCGAACAACCCTTTCACAGGAGTCGCCTAAGACCATTGGAAAACACATATTTTTGAAAAAAAATATGGAAAACATAAAATAATCTTATGGTTGGGGGTCACCACAACATGAGGAACTGTATTAAAGGGTAGCGGCATTAGGAAGGTTGAGACCCACTGCTTTAGGAGGTTAGCATGTTTATAGAGTGCTCCTGGGGGCTGGGGAGGGCAGAAATGAGCAAAAAATGCACCATTTTCTGCTCAATTTTGCCTCCCACAGCCCCCAGGAGCACTCTATAAGCCTCCTAAGGGCAATGCATGCCCGTTTTTGTCAAAAATGGGCCTGTTTTCATGAAAAATTGGCTATTTTTTGCTCATTTTTGCTACCCTTGGAGCACTCTACAAGCCTCCTAAAGGCTATGCATGCCCTTTTTTTTAAAAAAAATGGGCCCGTTCTCATGAAAAACAGGCTGTTTTGGGGAGGTCTGCAGAGTGCAAAAACTTTTTTTAAAAAACTCTTTAAAATCTCCGCGTGTCTTATACTCCGGTGTGTCTTATACTCCAAAAAATACAGTAAGTAATGTTATGTCGTGGCACGACATAACCGCGAACGTCAAAAGCGCGCCGACAAAATCGCGGCGCTAAAACCGCGATGTCAAAAGCGCGCCGACAACAGCGCGCCGACAACAGCGCGCCGACAGAAGCGCAATTTAAGTTAAGGTAAGGTTTAGGGTTAGGTATAGGGTTAGGTTTAGGGTTAGGTTTAGGGTTAGGTTTAGGGTTAGGTTTAGGGTTAGGTTTAGGGTTAGGTTTAGGGTTAGGTTTAGGGTTAGGTTTAGGGTTAGGTTTAGGGTTAGGTTTAGGGTTAGGTTTAGGGTTAGGTTTAGGGTTAGGTTTAGGGTTAGGTTTAGGGTTAGGTTTAGGGTTAGGTTTAGGGTTAGGTTTAGGGTTAGGTTTAGGGTTAGGTTTAGGGTTAGGTTTAGGGTTATGTTACAGCGCGCTTCTGTCGGCGCGCTGTTGTCGGCGCGCTTCAGCGCTCATTCGTCTCTGCGGTTTTGACGGCGCGGTTTTGTCACCGCGCTTTAGTCACACCCGCTTTTCTCGTATGCGCATTTGTGGTGGAACCATGTTATGTTGGCTAGTCATGTTCCAAATTCCTCATGAAACAATCAACCTCTGATCTGAAAGTAAGAGTTATTATTTGTGATTGTTTGTGGTTTCCCTTTGTTTTTTATTGGGATATTTTTATGACAGTTTGTAAAAAATAAAATGATAACGTAGTTTGTAAAATAGACATGTAAAGCAACGCCGGTTGGAGACTCCAAAGCAATCCTCAGACAATTGTGGGCGATTAGGAATCACGGTATATATGTACAGATTATGGGGAAAGTGAGTCATGAACTGGTAGGAGGGAAGGAAATGCAGTGAAATTCCCTAGGAAAGGGCATAACTGCCTAACTTGAAAAATAATCCATTTCATCACCGGTCCTGCTTATACTGTAGCAGGTGCATCTCTGCTTTAGAGGCAGATGTTTGAAGCAAATGGGTCTTTGAGTTTTGATTGTTCTAGGTGGGTAGTATGGCACACAACTGTGTCGGTGTAATTGGCCTGGTGGTTGATATGCAGGGATATTTATCTGTCTCAAAGTCTCCCTCTCCACTTTATTTTATCCCTTTTCGGAGATGCATCTCATCTCTACACTCTGGGAAGGCCTCTGTGTTGATTCCAGCCGTGTGTGGGATGCACAGTCTGCTCTGATGCAGCTGGCATATATCGAATTGGCAATTTCAATATAGTGGGAAGACATGAATGGCTTTTCTTTCATCGAGAAAGAAATAGGTTGAAATAGGTTTTCAAATAGGAAAGCGAGCAGTTGTACAGCAATGCAATTTATCACAGGGAGACTGAATTATGTGGGGAAGGTAACTTTATATAACGAAAACAAATATGAAGGATATTACAAAATAGTTGCTTGATAGCATGGTGGGTAGTATATTAGGGGACTGGAGGCTAAAACATATGAAGAACGATTGCAGCAACTGTGTATGTCTAGTTTAATGAAAAGAAGGACTAGGGGAGACATGATAGCAGTCTTCCGATATCTCAGGGGTTGCCACAAAGAAGAGGGAGTCAAGCTATTCTCCAAAGCACTTGAGGGCAGGACAAGAAGAAGCAATGGGTGGAAACTAATCAAGGAGGGAAGCAACTTAGAACTAAGGAGAAATTTCCTGACAATTAGAACAATTAATCAGTGGAACAGCTTCCGTCCAGAAGTTGTGAATGCTCCAACATTGGAGTTTTTAAGAAGATATTGGACAACCATTTGTGTGAAATGGTACAGGATTTCCTGCCTAAGCAGGGGGTTGGACCTCCTGGTCCCTTCCAACTCTGTTCTATTCTATTCTATTCTATTCTATTCTATTCTATTCTATTCTATTCTATTCCATCCTATCCTATCCTATCCTATCCTATCCTATATAAATTTAATTAATAAATACTACAAAGTAGTAAATGATTTAGATCTGGGTTTTCTTCTAAACACATTTTTACTTATTTGTATTCTGCCTTTATTATTTTTACAAATAAATACAGTGGAAGAAAAACTTATCCAACACACCTTTCATATTTTCCCCATGTGAAGCAATATTCATTTTTTCCTAATCAAACCCTCTTGCCTTGTTCACATATGCTGCTCAGTCTCTGATGTTCACAATGTGATGTGTCCAAAATGTGAACCAAAGATTAAAGCTAGACTGAGTAACTGATGTAGTGATTTTGCACCAAACTCTTTATACTCTTTCCAGAATTTTCACATCTTTTTTATTTTGTAATGACCAGAACTGGATGTAGTATTCCAAGTGTGGTCTTACTAAGGCTTTGTGAAGCAGCACTAGAACTTCATGTGATCTTGATTCTATCCCTCTATTAATGAAGCCTAGGATTTCATTGACCTTTTTTTGGTTACTGCCACAAACTGTTGGCTCATATTTATCTTAGAATGAAAGAGAAGAACCAAGAGCAAGATAGATGGACCCAAATGCAGCTGCAATGGCTGCACTTTTGGGGAACCTTAAGGGCCACTTTCGAGACACATCATCCTAGAGAAAGTCTATCTAGTTGTTCTGACCCAGTCTTAGAAGAAGCAAGAAACAGACTCCTTGTTACAAAAAACCTCTCTTTATTCACCTCTTGTGAATTAATTGCATTCACCCACCGAAAAGTCCAGGCAATAGTCCTTCAAGAAGTTAACTTCAGTAACAGACCTTATCAGATCCTTGCGATAATTTCAAGATCATGAGCTCCCAGCTGAAAGGCTGCAGATTAAGTTCTGGCAAGCAATCTTTGTGGCATGAAACACAATGAGCAAAATCTTCAGAAATACGAACTGTTGTCTCCCATGACACCACTCCCTTTTCCTTCTATTTATTCCCTAGCCAGGGAGGGGCCATTCAGTATCCACATGTGCTTTGCTTCCTGAATTGACCCCTTGTCCTCCATTGCTCACCTCTTCTAACTACTCTGCACATATGTGCATCTGGAACAGGCCCCAGCTGTTCTTCCTCCTCACTCATATCAAGCTCTAAAGGCAGTTGCCTTTCCGGTGGCTAGGAAATGTCGGATGGCCCTGGCTCTATCTCTACATCTGATACAGAGCATCCAGTGGAGCCTTCCCCAGATTCCAGAACTGGTCCACATTCCTCCCCAACCTCCTCATTGTCTAGAGTCTGATGTCAGCTCTGCTGGCAGCTGGTAGGCCACAACACTAGTCACTAAGGATCTACACGTGTAAGATTGAGATTGGCTTGGCAACGTTTTGGCGAGGTCTCACTCGCCATCTTCAGGCTGGGTTTTGGGCTTAAAGCGTGGTCGGAGCTGCCATCTTTCTATATAACTTGGATGGAGTGTGTGGAGTGCTGGCGTTGTTTCAGTAAGTGGAATGATTGGTTGTGTGGTTGTATCATGGTTGGTAGATTGGTGCTGATTGGTGCTGGCTGTATGTCCGTTGTTGTTTTGTGTTGTAGGCCTGGGTGGTGGGTGGGGCTTGTTTGTCGACTAGGGCTGGTTTCCAGATGTCTGGTAGGCGGGAGGTATCGTCATGTTTATTCATGTTGTGGGGGTGTTTCTCTATTTCGATAGCTTCCATAATTATTCTCTTGTTGAAGTGTTCAGTTTTGGAGATTAACCTGGTTCCTTCAAAATTAATTTCATGTCCTGTAGCTTTAAGGTGCTAGAAAAGGAAGGAAGTTTTTTTCTTTTTTCTTATGTATAATACTCAGATGCCATAGATAGATAGATAGATAGATAGATAGATAGATAGATAGATAGATGGATGGATGGATGGATGGATGGATGGATGGATGGATGGATGGATGGATGGATGGAGGATGGATGGATGATAGATAGATAGATATACATATACATACCTACATACATACTATATCTATATCTATATCTATATCTATATCTATATCTATATCTATCTATATCTATATCTATATCTATATCTATATCTATATCTATATCTATATCTATATCTATATCTATATCTATATCTATATCTATATCTATATCTATATCTATATCTATATCTATATCTATATCTATATCTATATCTATATCTATATCTATATCTATATCTATATCTATATCTATATCTATATCTATATCTAATCTATATCTATCTATCATCTATCTATCTATATCTATATCTATATCTATATCTATATCTATATCTATATCTATATCTATATCTATATCTATATCTATATCTATATCTATATCTATATCTATATCTATATCTATATCTATATCTATCTATCTATCTATATCTATATCTATATCTATATCTATATCTATATCTATATCTATATCTATATCTATATCTATATCTATATCTATATCTATATCTATATCTATATCTATATCTATATCTATATCTATATCTATCTATCATCTATCTATCTATCTATATCTATATCTATATCTATATCTATATCTATATCTATATCTATATCTATATCTATATCTATATCTATATCTATATCTATATCTATATCTATATCTATATCTATATCTATATCTATATCTATATCTATATCTATATCTATATCTATATCTAATCTATATCTAATCTATCTATCTATCTATCTATCTATCTATCTATCTATCTATCTATCTATCTATATCTATATCTATATCTATATCTATATCTATCTATCTATCTATCTATCTATCTATCTATCTATCTATCTATCTATCTAGTGTTTCCCCAAAAATAAGACAGTCTTACTTTTTTTTGACCCCCAAAATAAGCGCTTTGCCTTATTTTCAGGAAGATCCTATTATTTTTAGGGTGCAGGAGGCGGTGAGCATGGTCACCTCATGGCTGCTGCTGTGTGGCAATATTTTGGGGGAGGGCTTATTTTCTGGGGGAGGGCTAATTTTAGTGTATGCATCCAAAAGCCCGATTGGGCTTATTATCCGGGGAGGTCTTATTTTCACGGAAACAGGGTACGTACGTACATACGTACGTACGTACATACATACATACATACATACATACATACATACATACATACATACTGTATATATCTGTCGTGGCACCTGAGCATCTTTCAAGACTTTTACTACTGAAGTATTAGTCTGCAGCCTCTTTCTTGATTGCAGGTTTAGTGATGATAGCGGATTCCTCCCAAAGCAAAACCTATCCATCATTTCAAGATCTTCATTATGAGTTCTAGTTGCTGTCCCTGTTGTTATAAATTTGATCTTCCTTATATTTAATCACAGTCACTCTTTTTGCTGTGCTCCTTGACTTCCATTATTAGAGTTTGCAGATCATTTGTATTTTCAGCTACCAAAGTAGTGTCATCAGCATAACACAGAATATTGATGGTTTTTTTCCTCCATCATTTATTAAAAAAAAAACATGTCCCACTTCTTCCAACCCAGGCTCCCACGGTGTATATTCAGCATATACGCTACATAAATATAGATTAGCCTTGATTTATGACCGTAGTAGAACTTGCCCATTATGGCCATATGTTGTCATCATCATCACCATTGTTCAGTGACCCCATAATCCCTTGCAGGGTGGAGCCTGCGCAGCTGAATGGAGCTAGCAAAGTGTTTACTGCCCTTCCTGTTGCCAATGCAGAGTTTTTTCAGCAGATATATTCTCAGAGTGCCCAGAGAGAGAAATATCTGCCTCTACCTAGGATCGAACTCACAGCCTCCCGATTGTGAGGCGAGAGCTCCACCTCTAGGCCACAGCACCACTAGGCCATATGTTGTGATAGTTGTAAAACCAATGACCTATCCAATTTTACTATCTTTTTTTTTTGTGGTGGCTGTTAAAGAAATGCCATGTTAAGTGAACCAATGGGTGTTCATTATGGGTGTTCTTTTGCTGAAAACTAGAAGAAAACTGTTTTTTCTGGCAAAACAGTTGCAAAACACAGTCACATGATTGTGGGATGCTACAAACAACTGTAAATGTGGCCTGGTTGCCAAGCACCCAAGGTTCAGTCAACAGAATTCAGGAGGGGTTGAAGTTGGACCGTCTGTGCTGCAAGAGCCGAGGTGGCGCAGTGGTTAAATGCAGCACTGCAGGCTACTTCAGCTGACTGCAGTTCTGCAGTTCGGCTGTTCAAATCTCACCGGCTCAGGGTTGACTCAGCCTTCCATTCTTCCGAGGTGGGTAAAATGAGGACCCGGATTGTTGTTGGGGGCAATATGCTGACTCTGTAAACCGCTTAGAGAGGGCTGAAAGCCCTATGAAGCGGTATATAAGTCTAACTGCTATTGCTATTGCTATAATCTATTAGCTCTGATTGTTTGTACCTGACGACACATAGGCAAGATGGTGGCTGCAATATCATTGAGCCACAGTGACACAGTGGTTAGAATGCAGGACTGCAGGCTACCTCTGCTGACTTCTGGCTGCCTGCAATTTGGCAGTTCAAATCTCACCAGGCTCAAGGTTGACTCAGCTTTCCATCCTTCTGAGGTTTAGGTTTAGGCTTGTTGGATTTATATGCCGCCCTTCTCCCAAGGACTCAGGGTGGCATACAACATAAAAGAAAACACATATTACAAAAATTAAAAGGGACATTAAATAAAGTATTAAAAAAAAACCAATTGATATTTACAATAAAAATTTAAAAATTAAATTAAAATTAAGAACCAAATTAATCCTATATTTTATTCTATTCAGGCCAGACTGGCTTGTTGGAAAAGCCAACTTTTTAGGGTGCGTCAGAAGGACCGGAGGTCAGGGATAATACGAAGCTCCGGGGGCAGCTCATTCCAGAGGGAAGGCACTCCCACAGAGAAGGCTCTCCCCCTGGGGGTCGCTAGCCGACACTGACTGGCCAACGGCACCCTGAGGAGGCCAACTCTGTGGGACCACACTGGACGGTGGGAGGTGGGTAAAATGAGGACCCAGATTGCTGGGGGCAATAGGCTGACTGTAAACTGCTTAAAGAGGGCTGTAAAAGCACTGTGAAGTGGTGTATAAGTCAAAGTGCTATTGCTATCAAATCACAAGCGTGGAGTTTGGATAGGGATTTTGTGCACTCATCTTGCCTTTCTTTTGTATCTTCTTTGTAAATACCACTGGTTCTCACACCATGCTGAATCCAGTTAAACCTACTCTAGCCTGATAGGGGAACACACTTAGGGATTTTTCCCCTGCTGCCATTTGCGTCTTTCCCACCTCTGCCTATCGTCAACATTGTTTCTGTAGCCTCAACTTGAATAACACTGTTCATAAACACAGTCTTTTCCACCTTTGAAGCTTCATGTTGTGGCCTGCCAGTGGCCAGAGGAGCTGGCAGAAGATTCGGACAGTGAGGAGGTTGGGAGAGAGGAACATGGGCAAGTCCTGGAGTCTGGGGAAGGCTCTGATGAGGGCTCTGTGTTGGAGGCAGAGAGGGAGCCAGTGCCGTATGCCAATTATCAGCTGCCTTCAGAGTCACACATCAGTGAGGCAGAGGGACAGCTGGAGCCTGTTCCCAGTGTGCACATGCGCAGAGTTGCCAGACAAAGGGAATAGCTAAAGAACAGGGGTTGACTTGGGAGTAAAGCAACAGGTGGACGATGAATGGCCCCTCCCAGAGGAAATAAAAGAAGCGTGAAAGGGGAGTGGAGTTTGCAGGACACAATTAGTTTGCTTAATTGGTTTGTGAGACTCCTTGCCAGGTTTTGCAGATATCGGCCTTGCAGCTTTCCAAGCCAGAGAAGGTCTGTGACTATAAATCCTCCCTTGAAAGGCTCTGCTGGATGTGAATGAGTAGAATTCACAGTAAATTAATAAAAGGGGTTTTTGTCGGGACCAGCAGTTTGCTACATGCTCTTGGGAAGCCTTGGTCAGAACACAGTGACATCACTGTTCAAGTTGGAGGCATTCCAGGGGTGGGGGAGGGGTGAAATTTAAAAAGTCAACCTGGCGGTTGCAATTCCAAGATTAAACCACCCTTTCCTCTTTTTTTTTTTAACATCTTGCATTTTGCACATACAATATTCATTAACTTTTTGCGCATGCAATATTCATTAAAGAAAAGACAGGATTTTGTACAGTGGCAATCATAATTTTGACTTGTCTTTTACCCCCCCTCCCCCCTTTCTCCTACAGGAGTCTCTGGAGGGAGCAAAAGTCTCTAGCACACTTAATAGTTTATTTTCTTTCCAATCTATTTGTTTGGCTCTCTTTTGCTGTCCACCTTCAGAATGCCAGCTTTTGCTATTTGGCAAAAAGCAACTAGGATTTCTGATTGTGGATTTTATGGAAGCAGAAGACAACAGCAATGACAACAATTAACTGAAGTGCTTTAGCTTCTGATTAAAATGGAGACAAGTCAAAGGAATTTAATCTAATGGGGTTTTGGATCGCTGAATTAGCAGGGGATCCAGAATTACTTTCAGTAATGGGCACACTAGGCAATTCACAAACAGATTCAAGACTTTTAAAAATGTATTTCTTTATTTGTATCCTTCCTTTATTACTTTTACAGATAACTCTGTAAAATTCAATGGTGAAATTCAAAATTTTTCCCTACTGGTTCTGCGGGCGTGGCTTTGGCGTGGCTTGGTTGTCATATGACTGGGTGGGTGTGGCTTAGTGGTCATGTGGCTGGGTGGACGTGGCTGCAGAACTGACTCACACACAATGTAAAAGCAGCCAGACTTCACACAAAATGGCCCCTGCAACAAGCGGGAACCCTACAGAGTCACAGAGAGCTCAAAAACCAACTATCACACTTTACACAAAAAGAACACAAAAGCTGCACAACTGACTGACACACAATGTAAAAACGGCTTGGCCTTCACACAAAATGGCCCCTACAACAAGGAGGGACCTCACAGGTAATCAGACACAGCTAGTTGTGATACAGTTGATCATTGGAACTTTTTTTTACTTTTTAAAGCATTTTTTTACTACCAGTTCAGGTGAACGGTAGCATTTCACCCCTGAACTCAAGGCTCTGAGCATACCCAACCCACCTTCCTCCCCCTACTTTTCCCCACAACATGATGTGGGTTACGTTGAGAGAGAGAGTTGACTGGCCCAAAGTTACCCAGGTGGTTTCCATAGGTAAGGCAGGACTTGAACTCACCTTCTACCAGATCTACTGAGAAAACTATCCAATTCTGGCTGCTCATATTTAGTCATATGACCAACATTTACAACATTTTTTTCCTCTAAAACCGACATTTATTTCCAGGTTTTAGCAAAAATGCCCCATAGCAAACAATAGATTCATTAATGACCATGGTTTTCACTTAATGATGTCAGACAGTGTTGGGTTTCAAAAAAATTTTGAACCTACTCTGTGGGTGTGGCCTCCTTTGTGGGAGTGGCTTGCCGGCCATGTGACCTGGTGGGAGTGGCTTGCCGGCCATGTGTTCTCTCTCTCTCTCTCTCTCTCTCTCTCTCTCTCTCTCTCTCTCTCCCTCCCTCCCTCCCTCCCCCCTCTCTCTCCTTCCTTTTGTCTCTCTGTCCCTTTTTCCTTTTTTTCTTTTATCTCTCACTTTTTCTTTCTTTTTTCTTTTTTCTTTCTTTTTTTCTTCCTTTCTTTCTCTTTCTCTCTCTGTGTGAGTCTGTGTGTGTGTGTGTGTGTGTGTGTGTGTGTGTGTGTGTGTGTGAGTGGTGGGTTTCAAAAAAATTTGGAACCTCTTCTGTAGGTGTGGCCTGCTTTCTGGTGGAACCTCTTCTAACTTGTTCAGTAGATTTGACAAACCGGTTCTACCGAACTGGTGCGAACTGGTAGGAACCCACCTCTGATGTCAGACCTAAAAATTATGGCAATTAATTTAATAACTGCCACAAAAAATATTACCATGTCAGTCCTGTGATGATCTCTTTTATGACCATTATGACTTATGATTATATTGGAAAGGTCCCATTATGGTCATACGTTTTATGACCATTATGACTTATGCAGGGGTGGGATTCAGCCAGTTCGGACCAATTTGAGCCAACCCGATGTTAATTTTAATCTGGTTTGCTGAACTGGTAATTGCAAGGAATGGCTGACCCCACCCACCCACCCTGCCCTTCCCAGGAGTCTCCAAGCAACCTGTTTTGGATGCCAGGTAAGTGCAGGGCCTGCACAGAGGCTTTACAGAGCCGAGGTGGCGCAGTGGTTAGAGTGCAGTACTGCAGGCCACTTCAGCTGACTGCTATCTGCAGTTCGGTGGTTCAAATCTCACTGGCTCAAGGTTGACTCAGCCTTCCATCCTTCCGAGGTGGGTGAAATGAGGACCCAGACTGTGGGGGCGATATGCTGACCCTGGAAACCGCTTAGAGAGGGCTGAAAGCCCTATGAAGCGGTATATAAGTCTAACTGCTATTGCTATTGCTCTGGGAGGGAGAAAAACGGACCTCCTGGAAGTTCCAGAAGTTTGGAAATGGGCCTGTTTCTAGCCTCCGGAGTCAGGGTGTGGCTATTTTCGCCCTCCTGGAGGCTCAAAGAAAGCCTCCAGAGCCTGGGGAAGGTGAAAACATCCCCCCTCATTGTGATACAGGAAGCCGACCAGGGCACGCCTCCACGTCCATACCCACCCAGCAACTGGGCAGAGAATTGGTTGCTAAAATTTTTCAATCACACCCCTGAACTTATGGTTATAGTGGACAGGCTCCATTATGGTCATAAGTCAAGGACTATCTCTACCAGTGGTGGGATTCAAATAATTTAACAACCAGTTCTCTGCCCTAATGACCAGCTGGGTAGGCGTGGCTTGGTGGTCATGTGACTGTGTGGGTGTGGCCAACTCAACATCACTTAGGTCGATGGGCGCTTCGCCTGAGCTGTTACAATGTAATGAGGATTAACCGGAGAGGCAGTTTCTGTAAGCAGAGCAATAGAGATTAGGCTAGAAACAACACCAGAATGTTTCCTTCCTGCCTTCTTTACAGTGTTAGTCCTGTAAAGTGGGAAAAAACAAAAGGATATTTCTTCCAACAACCGGTTCTCTAGCCTGCTTAGAAAGTTAGCAACCCATTCTCCCGAATAGTTGCGAACTGGCTGAATCCCATCACTGATCTCTACTACTAGTACTATATAGCAGCTGCTTTCAGATATCTGAAGGGTGTCTATGTATAAAGTCAAGAAATGTCATCCAGATTGAGTTCCCGTAAAGCGAATCAAAGATTGGTCAAACTAAGCTCTTGGCCCAGCTGTTTTCTTGGCTCCCCACCTCACTTTGGAGAATGTAGACCGTGTGCAACAGTCGGAGGCCAAGTACAAGCCTTGGCCTTAAAAACTTGTGTTCTTCTGGTCCTGCTATTTTACTACTCGTGGGGAAATAAATTAATAATGCCCAGCATAAACAGTGAAATCCCCTCCGCTTTACGTCTGCTGGATCAAAGATTTCTATGAACAGGTATTTTCAGAAAGGACCGTATTTGCTCAGCCAGAAGGTTGCTTGCCTAGTGTTTCATAAATTAGGCATAAACTGACTTCCTATTGATAAATCTCTTTGAAGGACTGCAGATGTAAAAAAAAAAGGAAGCTAAGCACAAAGGGGGAAAAAAATACGCACCTAAATCAAAGCTTGTTGTTCTTTCGAAAGTTTGGGGGAGCAGAAGGGAGGAGCGGAATTCATGCAGCTTGCAAGATCTCCTCTGTCTTTGCCTCTCTGCTGTGGGTAATACCTTCTCCGAAGTCCCACATAATCACATGCAGCTCAATTAATTTTCTGCTTGATCGTAGGGTTTGTTTCAAAGGGATCTAATCAAGCATTCTTCAACTAATCTGCTCTAATCAGGGCAATAACTTATACTCTCAGGAGGAATTGGAAGATTGAAAGAGGTCGTTTTCTACCAAGTGAGAGAAACCAAAGGCTTGTGCAAGGGTGACTGTTCGTTTTCTGAGTTTGTGGGTTGGTTTCTGAACGTTTTGTTACCAGGTTAGGTGACATCTTTAGTGGAGTTTAGGGGATGTCGGTGTCGGTGTTCTTTTCTTTATAAGGGCTTTGTGTGGCTAGTAGGTCTTACAATGGATTGTGTGTGGGTGTGTCAAGTGAGGGTCTTGGGATGGGTCTTGGGATGGGTCAGGTGTGCGTCTTCCATGAGTCTTGTGATGGGTCTTGTGATAGGGAGGTTAAAATAGACTAGAATACAATAGAATAGCAGAATTGGAAGGGACCTTGGAGGTCTTCTAGTCCAACCCCCTGATCAGGCAGGAAACCCAACACCACTTCAGACAGATGGTTATCCAACATCTTCTTAAAAACTTCCAGTGTTGGAGCATTCACAACTTTTGGAGGCAAGTTGTTCTACTGATTAATTGTTCTAACTGTCAGGAAATTCCTCCTTAGTTCTAGGTTGCTTCTCTCCTTCATTAGTTTCCACCCATTGCTTCTGGACCTACCCTTAGGTGCTTTTGGAGAATAGCTTGACTCCCTCTTCTTTGTGGCAGCCACGGAGATATTGGAACACTGCTATCATGTCTCCCCTGGTCCTTCTTTTCATTAAACTAGACATCCCCAGTTCCTGCAACCGTTCTTCATTGGTTTCACATCAGGTGAGGGTCATTGGGAGGTGAAGTGGTAGTTGTGGGGGGTGGGTGGTTTGCATGACTTGGTGGAGGGTTGGTGTCATCTCTGGTTGGCTGTGAGGTTGATTTGGATTCTGAGGGTTCTGTAGGCTGGTTGTAGGCCAATGTGTCTGTTGGTAGAATTGGTTGTGGAGTGCCAGGCTTCGATGAACTCACAAGCATGACGGGTGGTAGAGTAGCCAATGATTGTTGTGTTTCTCCAATCAAACTGGTGCTGTTTGGTGTTGGTGTGGGTAGAGATTAAGGATTTGGGATTGTGGCATTACCTACCTTGCCAACATCCTGAAACAGGTTGCGAGGTGCGCAGTGGTTAAATGCAGCATTGCAGGCTACTTCAGCTGACTGCAGTTCTGCAGTTCGGCTGTTCAAATCTCACCGGCTCAGGGTTGACTCAGCCTTCCATCCTTCTGAGGTGGGTAAAATGAGGACCCGGATTGTTGTTGGGGGCAATATGTTGACTCTGTAAACCGCTTAGAGAGGGCTGAAAGCCCTATGAAGCGGTATATAAGTCTGCTATTGCTATTACTATTGCTACATTCAGAAACCAACCCACAAGTTTGGAGAACAAAGCTTCACCTTCATCCTACACCTGAGCTACATATATTCACCACTATTTCTTGTTCTGTGTGTTTGTTTGTTGCCGAGTTTGGGCATTTTCTGATGCTAAGGCATGCTTCTATGGGAGACAATGTTGTGAAGTGGAAAATATTTCTCTAGAAAAGTGCTCTACAACTGTCCCAAAGGTGGTTTTTAAGGAGGCAACTGGACTTTCTTCTTGTTGTTTTTGAAGACGCTTCATTTCTCATCCAAGAAGCTTCTTCAGCTGTGATAGGATAGTGGGGAATGGAAAGATTACTCCTTCCATTGAATGCTCTACAGCTGTGAGTTGTTTTCCTCCCCCCCTCCCCTTTCCCCCTTTTTTTCTCCATTTTCCTATAGAAAAGTTTTTCCAATTGCTGAAAGCCAATTAACACAATGGCTGAAATCTCCAGTTTTGGAAAATCTATGGAGGGGCACTTTGTTTCACTTGAACTTTGACTGAAAACATTCCTTCAAAGTGAATCAGTAAAGTGAAATAAAGCCACACCTTCCTTTGATTCAATGGAGAGTAGCAGCTGCTTCATTTGGTTCCCCACTGCAACAGAGCCTCAGCACATGTGTAGATGATTCCCTGTTATTGAAGCAAAGAGGTTGATTGAGGTGGGTCACAGGTTTGACATCTGTACTGGTAGAAAAGAATGTGTGTAGTTCAGGATTGAACTGTGAGGTCCCTGGTGCTGTTTGAGCTTGATTGTTTTCTTGCAGATGTTTCATTAACAAACTAGAACATTATCAGATGTAAGTATAGATCATATGTTATAGGGCTCTTTAAAAGAATTTCTTAAAATTATTTTGCAACTTGCATAGAGAGGTTTTGTTACTGAGTGAATGATGAGCTGAAATAAGTTATCTGTTAGGAGCCATCTGGAGACTATTAACAGTTTCCACTTGGGGCCAATTGGTTTTTTCCATGGGACCTGTCCAGGGTCCTGAAACATCTCTCTCTGATCATTCTTGCTATACAATCTTCTATCTATCTATCTATCTATCTATCTATCTATCTATCTATCTATCTATCTATCTATCTATCTATCTATCTATCTATCTATCATCATTATCTATCTATCTATCTATCTATCTATCTATCTATCTATCTATCTATCTATCTATCTATCTATCTATCTATCTATCTATCTATCATCATTATCTATCTATCTATCTATCTATCTATCTATCTATCTATCTATCTATCTATCTATCTATCTATCTATCTATCTATCTATCTATCTATCTATCTATCTATCTATCATCTACCTACCTACCTACCTATCATCTATCTATCATCTACCTACCTACCTACCTACCTACCTACCTACCTACCATCTATCTATCTATCTATCTAT
Source organism: Thamnophis sirtalis (assembly GCF_051295495.1). Lineage (NCBI taxonomy): Eukaryota > Metazoa > Chordata > Lepidosauria > Squamata > Natricidae > Thamnophis > Thamnophis sirtalis. Next base: position 10,547,229 of record NW_028261386.1, on the reverse strand, counting down.
CTATCTATCTATCTATCTATCTATCTATCTATCATCTATCTGAGGAAAATACCACTCATTCATCACAAAATCTCTAGAACTGTAAAGCTTACACACTTGAAATTTGTGCCTATGTTTCTGTTGTTGTTACAGTACATTAGGGGACATGGTGGCTCATTGGCTAAGTTGCTGAACTTGTCAATCAGAAGGTCAGCAGTTAAGCGGTTCAAATCCCTAGTGCTGCATAGCAGGGTGAGCTCCCATTATTTGTCCCAACTTCTTCCAACCTAGCAGTTCGGAAGCATGTAAAAATGCAAGTAGAAAAATAGGGACCACCTTTGGTGGGAAGGTAACAGTGTGCCTTTGACATTGATTCATGTTGGCCAGATGACCACGAGATGTCTTTGGACAGTGCTGTCTCTTCAGTTTAGAAATGGAGATGAGCACCACCCCTAGAACCGGAAACAACTAACATGCATGTGTGGGGGAACCTTTACCTTTACCTTACAGTACATTGTATCATAACCCAACAAAACAGCAAGACATGCAAAATGGATTAAGGTGCCCTCTCCTCTTCCATCTCTAACCAGACTTTGGAAGAATGAAGGCAACTCATTAGGTCTTTCACTCAAATAATTAAGTATGCCAACTGCGGAAGTCTTTGGTGCTCTCTGACCTTGGTGGTTTTCTTGATAAGTACTAGTAAGGGGTGGGTTTGCTTTCATTTTATATACTAGCGACTTGCCTTGTCAGTGTTATAGGAGTGGTGTTGGTGGTTCCTTGATTGGACTGTTTTTTACTCTTAGCTAGTTTGGCAGTTCCAATTCTACCACTGTGATCAGTAATACATTCAACATTTGATGATGTTAACCCTTAGTCAAATCCCAGAAGTAAAGATTTTTTTAATATTATTATTGTTCATTAGGCTAGAGGTCTGTAGAGATTCTCAGTCACCCAAGTCATGGTTGTCCCAAAGATGCTTTTTCAGGAGGCAACTGGACTTTCTTGTCTTTTTTCTTTTGAAGACATTTCACTTCTCATCCAAGAAGCTTCTTCAGCTCTGACAGGATAGGGGGGAATGGAAGGATTTATATTCCTTGCAGACAGCTGGTCATTTGCATCCTTTTAGAGGGTCGTTGAGGCCACTTGGAGGTTGATCTGTGTCCTCAGGTTCATCTGAGTAGTACTCCTGGTTCCTGTAATCTGCATTTTTTTTCCCTCTGGAAATCCATTCCTGCTCCCATACCATTCAAAGGGTGTTCATCCCAAATTGTAGGGCTAAAAGTCTGTAGAGATTCTCAGTCATCCAGGTCAAGGTTGTCCCAAAGGTGCTTTTTCAGGAGGCAACTGGACTTTCTTGTTTTTTTTCTTTGAAGATGTAAAAGGATGCAAATGACCAGCTGTCTGCAAGGAATACAAATCCATTCCCCACTATCCTGTCAGAGCTGAAGCAGCTTCTTGGATGAGAAGTGAAAGGTCTTCAAAAAGTAAAACAAGAAAGTCCAGTTGCCTCCTGAAAAAGCACCTCTCGGACTAATAGGCTAGAATTTTTATGTACATTTGTATCCTGCATTTGATTTTGAATTATGGGTATTTTTGCTTCTAATGAGGGATTAAAAGATTATGAGTTGGAAATAGGTGCCCATTCTAGGGTGATAGACACCATTCATTCCATTATAGCTCTTAATCTAACATGCAAGACTGGAACATAGGAAGGGGGCTTCTACTTAGTTGCTTATAAAATTTATATTTTGATAACAGCATGCTGTGGGAATCCATGCTATTTGGTTATTTTAGGGGTTGTTTTTTGAATAACATGGTATTATATGTTATGTGAACATATATTAAGGTACTTCAGAATTGCTCAGTCTAAGGCTTGTTGTTGTTAGTTGTGAAGTCGTGTCCGACCCCTGGCGACCCCATGGACAACATTCCTCCAGGCCTTCCAGTCCTCTACCATCCTCTGGAGTCCATTTAAGCCTATTGCACCGATGATTCCATCCAGCCACTTCATTCTCTGTCATTCTCTTCTTTTTTTGCCCTCAATCTTTCCCAGCATGAGGCTCTTCTGCAGTGAGTCCTTCCTTCTCATTAGGTGGCCAAAGTACTTGAGTTTCCTCTTCATGATCTGGCCTTCTAAAGGGTAGTCAGGGTTGATCTCCTCTAGGACTGACTTGTTTGTTCACCTTGCAATCCAAGGGTCTTGCAAGAGTCTTCTTCAGCACCATAGTTCAAAGGCTTCAAATCTTTGATACTCAGCCTTCCTTATGGTCCAACTTTCAGGCTAAGGCTAGGCAACCTATATTCTCCACCATGCAGACTGCAAGTTCTGTTTCTCGGGCTTTCCCCATTTAACCACAACTGTCATCAATCACTTTCAATTTCACCATTTTAAAGTGAAAACTACAGAAAAACTATACCTAAAGAATTGATTGCTCACTCCTAGTTTATGCTGCTAACCTATATTCGTATGACAGTTCTAGATCATGTCTCTGATGGGCAGTTCCAGGTAGAATTTTCCCCCCTGCTTATAATCTTTTGCTTTTCTACCCAGAGGACAAAACAAGCTTCTGGTCTTCATGTTCTAAAGAGAAATGCCAGAAATATGTGGGTCACTGAGCTCTAAACTACTGACCTTGATGGGAATCTTGATGTTGTCAGTTCTAACTTAAATTGGGCCTTTCCCAATGTTACATGAGATGTGGGAATTGAACTATTAAATATTTGAGAGACTGCCATAAAGAAAAGGGGGTCAACTTATTCTCCAAAACAATTGAAAGCAGAACAAGAAGCAATGGATGGCAACTAACCAAAGGGGAAAAGTAATCTAGAACTAAGGAGAAATTTCCTGAGAGTTAGAACAATTAACTATTGGAATGGTTTGCTTTCAGAAGTTGTGAATGCTCCATCACTGGAGTCCCAATGATGCTTTTTCAAGAGGCAACTGGACTTTCTAGTCTTTCTTTGAAGACATTTCACTTCTTAGCCAAGAAACTTCTTGGCTGAGAAGTGAAACGTTTCAAAGAAAGACTAGAAAGTCCAGTTGCCTCTTGAAAAAGCATCATTGGGACAACCATGACCTGGATGACTGAGAATCTCCATAGACATCCATCACTGAAGGTTTTTAAGGAGAGATTGGACCACCACTTGTGTGAAATGGTACAGGGTCTCCTGCTGGAGCAGATGATTGGATTAAAAGGCCTCCAAGGTCCCTTCCAATTCTGTTACTCTGTTAACTTTTAGCTCTGAAGGCATATGTTCTACTAGTAAGCTAGAATATAAAACAGCATCCAATTGTGGACCAGACATTCTGAATTAAAAAAGAAAATGATAAAGTTGTGCAATGGCCCCCACCCCTAGGTGGCACTTCAAGCCTTTCTCAGTGTCCCAATATGTTGATCTTCTGAAGAAGCAGATTGCAGAGGAAGCTCTATGTGCACAGAATTAGCAGTCCAAATGCAGAGCAAGCTCATCATCAAGCATGACAATGAACATTTTATTACAACGAGGTTGACATTATAAGGAGCGGGATATCCTTGCAATGATTGTAAGGGAGATATCTCTGTGGACGAATGAATCATCAACATTATAGGGCAGCGGTCCTCAACCGGTGGTCCATGAGAAAATTTTGGCGGTCTGCAGAAAAAAAAATTTGCATTTTTTATAGTGCACTGAATCAGGGCTCCTCAAATTACAACCCCATGGCTGGATACATGCAATGAACACTTGTGTTGCTGCAAAAACTCTACCCATTTGGGGTCCTTGGTGTGGGTTGGAGGGGGGGAGAAATTCTGACTAGGGGTCTGCTTCAGCCTCCTGGTGCAGGGCTTTGGGCAAAAGCTGGAGGGAAGCACAGCTGGTGGTGAAGAGCCAGAGAGCCTTGTTCCAGTGGGACTGCATCGTGGTCTGGAACTGGCTGACCAATTCAGCCCACTGAGCCTCCAGGCGCTGGCACCTGGCCTTGGACTTTCTCAGTGAGGTGCTTCTGCTGAGCCTCCTTCTCGGTCAGATCCAATTTGAACTGACCCAGCTGTTTTGCCAATTCTTTCTCATGGTGGCTGCTTAGCTCCAGCAACTGATTCCTGTTGGGGCCCTAAGGAACCCAGGCGGACAGGCGAGGAGTGGGTAGTAGAGGCCGGCATGGCATCCCTTGACGTGAGTGACATTGAGTTAGCCACACCCACCCAGTCAGATGACCACCTTGACACACCCACCCAGCCGGTCATTAGGCAGATCATATTAATGGTCCGTGGGATTTAAAATTATGAATTTAGTGGTCCCTGAGGTCTGAAAGGTTGAGGACCCCTGTTTTGGGGCACTGAGCTTCTCCCAAGCACACTTGTTTTGTTTTTTGGTAGCTTCAAATGAGTGTTAACTTGACAATTGCCTGCACAGGTCCCTGCACTTTTCTTGGCAAGGTTTCAGAAGTAGTTTGGCCCATGGGTAGGTTGCTGCTGGCATTACTGCTGGTTCGGCGCATGAAAAAATTTGCTCTGTGTGCGTGTGCATTTGCAACTAAAAAGGTCTGCACATGAGCCAAAACATTAGAAAAGGGGGAAAATTACATTTCTGCAGTGAAATTTGTTCTGCGCATGGGCAGAACCAAAATTCAAGATGGTCACGATGTAGGAGAACTGGTTTATGGGCATGGCAGCCCTGGGTTGCTGCTGGTTCCAACGACCCAGGCCACCAAATTACTACCAGTTCGGCTGAATCGATCTGAACCGGTAGGAACCCACCATTGGTTTGGCCTTGCCTGCTTCTTCCTAGGACTGAGTACGATGGATGGGCCAAGGTCACCAAGATGACTTCATGCTTAAAGCAGAACTCAAACTCACATTATCCCATTTTCTAGCATGATAGCAATAGCAATAGCAGTTAGACTTATATACCACTTCATAGGGCTTTCAGCCCTCTCTAAGCGGTTTACAGAGTCAGCATATTGCCCCCAACAACAATCTGGGTCCTCATTTTACCCACCTCGGAAGGATGGAAGGCTGAGTCAACCCTGAGCTGGTGAGATTTGAACAGCCCAACTGCAGAACTGCGGTCAGCTGAAGTAGCCTGCAGTGCTGCATTTAACCACTGCGCCACCTCGGCTCTATGATGACTTACCCGCTACACCAAACTGGCTCTCTGATTTTGTCACCCTACAGATAGACCTTGACTTACAACCTTTCATTTAGTGATCGTTCAAAGTTACACCGACACTGAAAAAAATGGACTTATGGCTGTCTTTCACACTTACGACCATTGCAGTATCCCCATGGCCGCGTGATCAAAATTCAGATACTTGGGAACTCCTTCATATTTATGGCAGCTGTTGTGTCATGGGATCACCCTATGTGACCTTCTGACAAGCAAAGTCCATGGGGAAGCCAGATTCACTTAACAACCATGTGATTGACTTAACAATTGCAGTGATTAACTTAACAATTGAGGCAAGTGAAGTCGTGAAATGAGGCAAAATGAAATGTTTCATTTAGCAACAGAAATGTCGGTGTCAAGAACGTTCCAATCTCTGAATTCTTTTTCTTGTGCCATATCCATCATCGGATGTTGGCGATCATGTTGGCGATCCTATTTTTATCAACAGCCACAGGAAAAAGTGCTGTTGTTTTCTTCAAACCAATCCCTTAGATTTTGAAGCCATGATGTTCTTCTTCTGCCTGGACCTCATTCGCCTTCAATCTTTCCTTGGAGGATTAAGTTTAATATGTCATATTTTTCCGGATGTCGCATCACATGCCCAAAATTTTCTAACTTTCGCTTCTTTAAAGTTTTGATGATTTCCCTTGGCTTCTTTCCCTGGCGGCTTATCACCTCTGAATGCAAAACTTTATTGAGTACGTTATATCAGCACAGATTGAAAGCAAAACCAGCTCTAATTAATTCTTGCGGTTTTCATATAATTAGCAATAGCAATAGCAGTTAGACTTATATACTGCTTCATAGGGCTTTCAGCTCTCTCTAAGCGGTTTACAGAGTCAGCATATCGCCCCCACAGTCTGGGTCCTCATTTCACCCACCTCGGAAGGATGGAAAGCTGAGTCAACCTTGAGCCGGTGAGATTTGAACCGCTGAACTGCTGATAACAGTCAGCTGAAGTGGCCTGCAGTACTGCACCCTAACCACTGCGCCACCTCAGCTCTTCCAATTAAAGAATAGACTCTTCCTCCCTCTATTAGTATAGGTCACATTGTCCAATTAGACAGCCGGGTATTGTTATGGAAATGGTCGAAGTCTTTAGATGTTAAATGACCTTGGTACCCACGAGACGATTTCTTGCTGCTGTCTGGAACTGGCATTCCAGAGGTGGCTCTTTCCCCTCCCCCTCTTATTGTTGTGGCAAGCTGAAAAGTGGCAGTGGCTGCAAGCAAAACCACACTTTGAAATTGACAGTCATAAACTGAGGACTACCTGTATTGATAAAAAGGGAACACCCCCCAGTGTTTCTTCTCTTTTCTAAGCCACTTGCGGGAAGGAAGTAGGGAGTTAAGACCGTAAAACACCTCTCTCTTCAAATGGCAAGTACTTAAGAATTCTCAGCTCAGGCATTCGTGCCCTTCATCCCCCTCAATGTTACTACCAGAGAGCACTGCAAGAGGGAGGCATTAAAGAAATTTATTAACTTACTAAAACAGAGCTGTCTCTGCTGCTGGCGTTGGGGGGTGAAATCGCCTGGCTAGCTTTAGTGGAAGTGGAAGGGAGGGAAGCCTCAGCACGTACGTAAGTGCTCTAGAGTCTTTCCATCAGCTTAAACCATTTTGAAAAGAGACCCAGTTCAGGCCTGCTATGCCGAGAGGTTGTATTCAGCCGGTTCGGACCAGTTCAATTTCAATTTCAATTTTAATGGATTTGTATGCCACCCAATCCCGAAGGACTCCGGGCGGCTTACATAAAAACAGTTAAAAAATTTTTAAAAAATTTAAAAAATACAAAACAAAGCGGATTAAAAAGACATACCATGCACTCGATCTTAATGGGGCTGAATCTCAATCAGAGATCAGCAGCCCCAGGCCTGCCGGAACAGCCAGTTCTTAACAGACTTTCAGAAGGCCAAGAGAGTGGGGAAGGTCCGGATCTCAGGGGGTAGATCGTTCCATAGGGCCGGGGCAGCTACAGAGAAGGCTCTCCCCCGAGGAGCCGCCAGACGGTTCCTCAGGGGAGGAACCAGTTCGGGTAAACTGGTAGCGCCAACGATCAGCTGGCCCCGCCCACCCACCCCTGACCTATCCTGTTTCGTATTTCCTGCTTTCTAGCTCATCTCAATCATGCGGCACACCTGACTTCCCCTCCTCACTGTTTTACTTACTCTTGCTGACTTGGAAGATAAGCAGCTGAGCTTCTAAATGCTCCATTTTCCGCACTGCGCACAAACGCTTTAGGCGCATGTGCATACAAAGCGCACACTCACTGAACTGGTTGTTAAACTGGCAGCATCCCACCAGTGGCTGTGCATCTATCTCTGGGGCCAGAATGAGAGAGTTGAAAGGGTCCTTGAAGGTCTTCTAGTCCAACCCCCTTCTCAGGCAGGAAGCTGATTCTGAGCGATTTATTTTCGGATGGGAGACTACTGGGAGATCCTAGAACTTGGATGGGAGTTCACCTGAAATCTGGATTGAAAACTAAGAATAGATGTAGATACAAATATATATACACACACACACACACACAACCAAATACATAAATGGAAGAAGGAAATGACAAACCCCATTGTTGTCAAAGATTATATAGACATATCTATGATTTGAAGGTTCCAACTGGGCTCAAAGGAGCATTTCCTTCATATACACATATAAGTGTCTATTATTCTTTAGCAGAATAACAGAGTTGGAAGCAGTGGTGGGATTCAATTTTTTTTACTACTGGTTCTGTAGGTGTGGCTTGGTGGGCGTGGCAGGGGAAGGATACTGTAAAATCTCCATTCCCTCCCGATCAGCTGGGACTTGGGAGGCAGAGAATAGATGGGGGCATGGCCAGCCAGAGGTGGTATTTACTGGTTCACCGAACTACTCAGAATTTCCACTACTGGTTCTCCAGAACTGGTCAGAACCTGCTGAACACCACTTCTGGTTGGGAGGGACCTTGAAGATCTTCTAGTCCAACCCACCCCTCAGGAAGGGGGCCCAAGACTATTTCAGGCAACTGGTTGTCCAATCTCTTCTTAAAAACCTCCAGTGTTGGAGTACCCACAACTTTTAGAAGCAAGTCATTCCACTGATTAATTGTTCTAAGTGTCAGAAAATGTCTGCTTAATTCTAGGTTGCTTTTCTTCTTGATTAGTTTCCATCTGTCACTTCTTGTCCTGCCCTCAGGTGCTTTGGAGCAGTGGTCTCCAACCTTGGCAACTTTAAGACCTGTGGACTTCAACTCCCAGAGTTTCTCAGCCAGCAAAGCTGGCTGAGGAACTCTGGAAGTTAAAGTCCATAAGTCTTAAAGTTGCCAAGGTTGGAGACCACTGCTTTGGAAAATAAGTTGACTCCCTCTTCTTTGTGGAAGTCCCTGAGATATTGGAACATTGCTATCATGTCTCCCCTATTCCTTCTTTTCATTAAATTAGACATATCTGATTCCAGGAACCATTTTTTAAAAAAATTATGTTTTAGACTCCCATCCCCTAACCATCTTTGTTGCTTTTCAGAGGAAGGCAAGTTGCTTTGAAATTTAAGCCCACAAGTTCTTGAAATGTGCCGAATGTCAAAGAGAAAGCATTGATGGAACATTACTGTCGCTGAGATTTCAGTACAGTTATCATCATTCATTAGCCAAATATTGAAGCTGTCAAGTTACAAAGCAAAACTGCTGGGGAAAAAAATGTGTGGGGGGGAAATGATGTATTATTGTGTTATCTACATCATGTTTGCCTATTTATTAGGGACGTTCCTGATTTTTTTTTTGTTTGCTTATTTTGTTTCTTGCTTTTATATAAAATGGTCTTCCTTGTATCTACATTTGCCAGGTTTTGTGTGTTATTCTGGCGAAGAATGAATTACAGTTTGCAGTTCTGGTTATTCATGACTTCAGATTGTCAAACCTGCCTATATCCAGTTTTGACTAATTTATCAGCCTGCGTTTCTTGAAATGCCCTTGCATTCCTTTGAGGTTTCAAAGTTTCAAATGCTTAGCTTTAACATTTTAAAATGTCCTTCTTTTCTTGCTTTTTATAATATCTAGCCAGATGCAGAGCCTTGAACAATCCAACCCTTCATAATTATTGTAACATTTCAGTTCATCCAGGTAAAACTCTACCCCATTCCATTCCATTTCCATTTCCATTTATTGAATTTATAGGCCGCCCAATCCCGGAGGACTCCGGGCGGCTTACAGGAATAAGAAATATTAAAAAGGATTAAAACAAATAAGACACAACAAATTAAAAGAAACACAACATGCACCCAGTCTAAGCGGGGCTGGACCTCAATCAAGAGGTCAACAGCCCCAGGCCTGCTGGAAAAGCCAGGTTTTGATAGCTTTACGGAAGGCCATGAGAGTGGGTAGGGTCCGGATCTCTGGGGTAGCTCATTCCATAGGGCCGGAGCGGCAACAGAGAAGGCCCTACTCCAAGGCATCGCCAGCCAGCATTGTCCAGCTGATGGCACCTGGAGAAGGCCCATCCTGTGCGATCTTTTTTTTTTTTTAGACATTTTATTAAGATTTATAGGCCGCCCTTCTCCCTGAGGGGACTCAGGGCGGCTTACAATCACAGGGAAAGGGGTGCAATACCAAAAGACAAACAGTGAGTGAACAAAATAAAATAATAAAACACAACTTGCATTCAACAGTCAACACTCGGGCGGGTAAATTAAGAACCTATCCCCAGGCCTGCTGGGAGAGCCAGATCTTAAGGGCGTGCGGAAGGTCTGGATGGTGGTTATCTTATCGGTCTTAGGGAGGTATGCAGCAGAAGATGGTCTCATAGAGTGGACCCCTCTAGGCTGATGATTTATTTGTATGGACTGTCTCTTATTTTCTAGTACTTGACCCATTTTCCAGGCTGAGTCCCCTCTACGGTCCTTTAATGGAACTGGGGTAGTCTTGGCTAGTGAAAAATACAATATTTTCTTATCAACCCTCTCTCCCTCACTGCAGGGGTGGGCTGCTACGGGTTTGGGAAAACCCATAGCTAATGTTATGGCCGCTTTGGAGAACCTCCAAATCCCACCCCTAGCTGGCCCCACACACCCTGCCCTTCCCCACCTCCCCAACTCCTCCCCTCTCCTCCCAGGACTCTCCATATGGTCCATTTTGGATGTAAGATAAGTGCAGGGCCCACCTAGAGACTCGGGGAGTGGGAAAACGGGCTTGCCAGAAGTCCGGTATCAGTGTTCCAAGTATCATGCAGAATTAAATCAGAGTCCAAGGCAAAACAATCCTTAAAGTTCCAATTTAATAAGTCAGACATCTTAGCACATCCGTGGAATCCCAATTCTGGAAGTTACATTGGATTCCCACCCAGTTGAAAGTTCATGATCTTGTTCCCACACCCACAAATCCATCACATGGTCCAATCTTCTTCTTCCATGCTGGCATCTCCTTCCAGCTGGTTCCGATCAGGTGCGGAGGTGCGGAGACAAAAGATGACCTTGGGCTTCTAGAAAAGAATGACAACAACACATTCCACAATTCTACTCCTTTCTATTCCCCCCTCCCAACTACTACACTAATGAAACAGCGTAATGAAATAAGAGAGAGGCCAAAGATCCTAAAAGGGATATAACTGCAGACCTGACAGCCAGAGATGTTTTCTGGAACTTCTGGGAGGCCCATTTTCCTCCCTCCCCAAGCCTCCGTGAGGGCCTCTGGAGGCTGGGGAAGATAACTCCCCCCCCCATGGTGCAGGAGGCTGACTAGGCCATGCCCATCATGGCCACGCCCATCCAGCAACCAGGTAGAGAACCCGTTGCTGACATTTTCGAGCCCCTGCCTCGCTGCCATATATCCGAATAGCCAAACATGAATTCTTCCCAGGTAAAGGGCTATCAAAGATATAAAGATATCAAAGAGAGCTGCAGCTCTCTTCAGTTCTTCCTGACATTTAAAAAGGTTTTTTTTTTCATTTTAAGAGGATTCTGTGGTTGTTATTGCCTCTTAGGGGATTCCTCTGACCTTTAGGACATGGATTGCCTGTGGCCTGGTATTTTGCAGGTCTTCTGGAATCTCTTGAAGTGAATTTTCGGAAAGTGAAGCAAGTTGAAGCAAGACCTAAATTCTACTTTTAACCTCAGTTAACTGGATCTGGTTGGCAAGGGGAGTTGTGCAGATTCTCTTATTCAATTCATTAATTCCCGTAAAATACAAGACTAGACTAAACTAATTCAGATTAATTGCATTATGACAACTACTGACCAGACGGTTAATTGTCCAGCTTTTGATATAGATAGTCAGACAGATAGACAGATAAATAGATAGATAGATAGATAGATAGATAGATAGATAGATAGATAGATGATAGATAGATAGATAGATAGACAGACAGACAGACAGACAGACAGAATCCTAGCGTCACCTGGTAATTTACAAGTGTTAAAAAAATAATTCTATTTAAAATTTTCATTAAATAATAAAAGATAATGCAAACTAAGTAACAAAAGAAGTAAAAAACTCACCAGAAAACAAAATCAAAGGGAAAAATACCCAGGAAAGCAACTACCCAGCCATTACAACAAATAAAAAACAATTCCACTATCTCTTTATTGTCTCTTAATTAACAGATATTAAGCTCTTGATCCCTTAACTCATCTCTTAACTGTAGGCAAATCCAATCAGTAGCATCCTCTCCACTCCAGGTGTCAGCAAAAAGTCCAGAGCCCTAGAATAATAACCGCAATTAACAAACATAAAGCTCAGCATTCCACATCTCAACTCTTAACTACACTCTAAGCAAATCCACAATTAGAAGGCAAGAAGTGGTTCCAGCATCCTAGCATGAACAAAAGATTAAATGTAATATGATAGAAGGACATTTCCTCCTTTCAAGAGAACAAGCTGACAAATACCCTTTACTTTAAGTGGAAAGATTTAATTATAGCAATAGCAATAGCAATAGCAGTAGACTTATATACCGCTTCATAGGCCTTCAGGCCTCTCTAAGCGGTTTACAGAGAGTCAGCATATTGCCCCCAACAATCTGGGTCCTCATTTTACCCACCTCGGAAGGATGGAAGGCTGAGTCAACCCTGAGCCGGTGAGATTTGAACCGCTGACCTGCTGATCTAGCAGTAGCCTGCAGTGCTGCATTTAACCACTGGGCCACCTTGGCTACCTTAGATACAAAGCCAATTTCAATGCTATCAGATTAGGATCTCTAAAGTAAACACTATGTTAACTATAAGCCAATCCAGTATACATTTTTTTTTCCAGGCCAGATGTCAGCTAAGACAGAAAGAACCGTCCCAAATGACATCCCATTTTTACCCTAATCGCATAAATCAGCTTTGTGTTTCTTCTTTTGACGTAAAACAATCTTGCTCTTAATCTATTCAGATGATTGCGGATCCTTGCTTCATTTTTCTCTCTCCAAAACTTAAACAGCATCTTTCGTTAAGTCCAGCAAGAAGAAATTAAATCCAATTGCTGTCTGCAATTGTCATTTTTTATTTCCTTCTCAATCTTTAAAACCTCATCCATTTTTTTAAAAAAAATGTTTAATGACAAATTCTTGTTTTGATTCTTTTCCATGTTGCTCTCCAATATGCTTTTTCTGTAACAACCTCTTCTGGGAACACAGCTGACATTATTGATTCAAAGTCCCAGTGCAGTTCCTCAAAAATGTCTTATAATGCCTTTATAAATTGCTTATCTTCTTATGTCTCCAGTATCAAAAAACTGTTTTTCTTTCCCACAAGAATGCACTTCTTTACGATTAATTTCAAAGACTTCATATTCAAAGTTATTTATCAACTTTAGATATCGTCCATCTCGTTCTCAGAGATATTCAATATCTCACCCAATATTTGAATATTTTCTGAGCCATTAATCTGTTTAAAACTTTCTGTAGCCAGAACTTTGTCTTGCTTTGTGCTATTATTTTTAAATTCTTAATTGTTTTGAAGATACCCCTTCATTTTCTTGCATCCAGGACTGAAGGCACTCACACAGCCTTGTCATTTTGCAGGTATCTAACTTCTTTAAAGCAATTAATAGATGGTTTATGAAAGTGATTAGCAAGGGAAGTGTAAAGTTTTGGAAGGTTCTGTTTGTGGCTGTGGCAAGTGTGGCAAATTCTCTTATTTCCTAGTTCCCCCATCCTCTGGGGGCAACTGGTTTGCAGTCTTCTCGTGAGAAGCAACCATACATACATATTCCTAATCATAGGAACCCTGGCGGGGCAGTGGTTAGAATGTAGTATTGCAAACAAACTCTCTCTACAGCAGTGGTGGGATTCAAATAATTTAACAACCGGTTCTCTGTCCTAATGACCAGCAGGGTACGTGGGGCTTGGTGGTCATGTTACTGGGTGGGCATGGCCAACTGAACATCACTCACGTTGATGGGCGCTTCACTTTAGCTGTTACAATGTAATAAGGGTTAACCAGAGAGGCAGTTTCTGTAAGAAGGGCAAGAAAGATTAGGCTAGAAACAACACCAGAATGTTTCCTTCCTGCCTTCCTTACAGGATTATCCCTGTAAAGTGAGAAAAAACAAAAGGAGATTTCTTCCAACAACCGGTTCTCCAAACTGCTTAGAAAGTTAGCAACCGGTTCTCCAGAATAGGTGCGAACTGGCTGAATCCCACCACTGGTCTACAGCCTGAAGTTTGATCCTGACAGCCTCAAGGTTGACTCAACCTTCTGAGGTCAGTAAAACGAAGACCCAGATTTTTGGGGGCAATACGCTGACATTGTTAACCACCCTGAAAACGATGTAAAGCACTATGGGGTGGTATATATGTCTAAGTGCTATTGCTATAAAGAGCACATCTTGGTAATCTAGTATCCTCTCTTTGTCCAGCGAGGGTCAAAAGATCTAATCTACTCGTCAGTTCCCTGTCCTTAGCCACAAGCACCAGCCCTGATTTTCACAACGCTGTCTTCACCATTCTTCCTCAGAAGTCCTTTCTGCTTCAAGCTACTTCTATTATTTGATTGATAGCTCTTCTAACCGTTTGTGGCAATCGGCTCTTATGAAATATCTGAAGGGCAGGCCATATATCTAAATAAGAGTAAATTTTGCAGCAGTGAATGCATCGCCTTGCAATGAGATGGCTGGCAAGCAAATTTGATCAATCAATCAATCAATCAATGAAATATTCATGCACGTAGTACAGTGTATGTTTTTTTGTTTGTTTGTTGATGCCCTTCCTATTGACCAATTCACGTAGCTCTGTTTGAGTGTGGGCACACTGATTTTGGTACTAATTTGATTTCCAAACCAGGGGAACATTTGGGATGAATGTTGCTGCAAGGGCTAACTTAACAGACCTCATTCCACTTCTCACACACAGCTATTGGTACTGTAAATAAGTGGTTCCTAGACTGATGAAGAAAACATTATCTAAACCAGGGGTCTCCAACCTTGGCAACTTTAAGCCTGGCGGACTGCAACTCCGAAAATTCCCCAGCCAGCTCAATGTTCAGTGGCTCAAGATTGACTCAGCCTGCCAGACCTCCGAGGTTGGTAAAATGAGGACCTATATCTTTGATTACAAACCTATGGCACGTGTGCCACAGGTGGTATGTAGAGCCATTTCTGTGGGCACACGAGTTGTCACCCAGGTCATCTCCACTCACATGTGCGTACCTCCTGATGGCCAGCTGATTTTTGGGTCTCTGCTGGGAGACATTTGGGAGAGTGGGGGATTGTGTGCGCATACATGGGGGTTGGCGGGACGCCCACATTTTTGATTCCAGGAGGCTTCAGGGAGTCCTGCTAGCACCAAAATGGGGGTTGCGTGCGCATGTGCATGGGGGGGAGCATGGGGTGTGTTGCGCATGTATGCGTGGAAGTGGAGCCTGCGGGGGTCATTGCATTATGGGTATTGGCATACACTATCGTGTGCACCTGCACTTTTGGCATCCGAGGAAAAATAAAGTTTTGCCATCACTGATCTATATGGTTGGGGGCAATATACTGACTGGGTAAAACTATTCAGAGGGGGCTGTAAAGCATTGTGAAGCAGTATATAATCTGTGCTGTAGCTGTAATAGGACTTAGTGCTATTGCTATTTGGCATTTGTCTTTGTATATATGTGTGTGTGTTTAATGAGTTCAATGTCTCTGCAAGCTTCAAGCAACCTTTCTCTCCTCATGTCAGCCTCTCAAGTTTGTCCAGATAAGGAAACAGACTTCTCAAGAAAACAAGAACTAGATTTCACTGAGATTGCCTATATAATAACAGAAGCTTGCAAACCTGGTTATGTTTTTCCATCCTTCCCTCTCATAACCCAGGGAATCAGCGAAGAGCTAGTGCTGTTATTTTCCCTTCTCCCTCAGCTCAGGACGTGGTTCTGCACATTTTGCCTTCATTTTTGACCTGATTTCTGAATAAGTTCTCCAAGGTCATCTTCCTAGTTCCCTAAACCAAGGCCATGCCATTCTAAATTTATTCCCAGCGTGAAGTCAGTTGGATGCCATAAATGGTCTTCTGTGGATTATCCATCCCTGCTTTAGAATGCAGTATAGATAAATATATAAATATATAGAAGGGACGTGGTGGCTCATTCGCTAAGACGCTGAGCTTGTCGATCAGAAAGGTCACCAGTTGGACGGTTCAAATCCCTAGCACCGCATAGCGGAGTGAGCTCCCATTACTTGTCCCAGCTTCTGCCAACCTAGCAGTTTGAAAGCATATAAAAATGCAAGTAGAAAAATAGGAACCACCTTTGGTGGGAAGGTAACAGTGTTCCTTGCACCTTGGGTGTTTAGTCATGCCGGTCACATGACCACGGAGAAGTCTTTGGACAGTGCCAGTTCTTCGGCTTCGAAACGGAGAGGAGTACTGCCTCCTAGAACTGGGAACGACTAGCACATATGAGTGAGGGGAACCTTTACCTTTACCATATAGATAAATTCCTTGTCTCTGCTTATGGCTATTCCTGTTTATTCCAAAGGAGCATGTATGATGGAGTGGACATAACTGTATCTGCATTTGGATCTAAGAATTTATTTTGAGATTGCAATCTAACAAGATCACCTTGGCTTGCAGTTCAGAAAAATAAATAAAATATCAGTTGGCTGGATACCTTTCTTTGTTCCTTGCCACTGAAGTGCAAAAGAAGGATGCTTGAAGAATAACATACAATGCGAATTCCAATGTGAATTGTCCTGATCTGTTCTTCATGGATTAATGTGCAGAAAGAAACTTAGTTCCCCATTGGGCTTTTCACACGTGGATATTTTGATGCCACTCTTGGTTGAAACAGAGCAGCGAAATGCATTTTAAAAGTGCGTATCTTAAAAGGAAAATGCTTTTAAAATGCTTTTTAGAATTCCATCCAAGTGGGGTTTTTTTTCCCCCTTGATGGAGATTAATATGGAAATAGAATAGACTGCAGAGAATTCAGTCCAGGAATAAATAATAGGATTTTTGCTATGGCCATTTTAAAATGAAAACATTGATGTCACCAATTGAACTGATTTTGAAAGGGGAACAGCCAAATTCATGGTGGATAGCAGAGGTGGGTTCCTACCAGTTTGCACCTATTCGGTAGAACCGGTTCATCAAATCTACCGAACCGGTTAGAAGAGGTTCCACCAGTGGACCCGGAAAGCAGGCCACACCTACAGAAGAGGTTCCAAAAAATTTTGAAACCCACCACTGGTCCTTGGATGTGATTATTCTACACTATCATGCTCATATTTATAAAACTCAGTGCCTCTGTGAAAGGTAAGGATGACTACTGCGTTTGTGGCGCAATCAGAACATTGCGTGTGTTGAAGTTGTTTTAACGCAAACCAAAGATGCCTTTTAAAAAACAAGTATACATCATATTCTTATGCATGCCAGTGCTGTGTGTGAGGTAATTTAAGGCGGTTCTGACAAGTGTTGTCGGCATCTTCATATCCGGTCACATGGGCGGCAAGCCACTCCCATCCGGTCACATGGACAACAAGCCACTCCCACAAAGGAGGCCACATCCACAGAGTAGGTTGGAACAATTTTTGAAACCCACCACTGGTGGACAGGATCTCAGAACTGCTGGGTGATTGTTTATTGTCTTACCAATTATAGGCCGTCTTCAACTTATGACCACAATTAGCTCAAATTTCTGCTGCCATAAGCAAGACATTTGTTAAGGGTTTTTTTTTTAAAAAAAATTTTTTTTATTAAATGTTTTGATCTTTAAAAACAATAGGAAAGCCGCAGCAAAGAAAAAAAAACCACAATAAGACAAAACACAGAACATACATAACAATATGCAGTAATTTTACAGCTTTCTATATCGGCTTTCCTCCTTAGCTTTTATAATTCTCCCTTCTGCATTGCCTTCCTCTCGCTATAACCCTGTCCTATAATGTAACAAACATAATATTAACACTTATAATAGTATTCATTATTTATATCTCCATATATTTGTATTCTCCATTTTCTGTTTTGGCTTCCGATTTCTAGCCACTTCTACATTTTATTCCATACTTTATAGAAGTCTGATTCTTCTCTTTCTTTTAGTTCTATTGTCATTTTATCCATTTCTGCGCATTTGAGTATTTTCCTGATTGTAGTTTCATCTGAGGGTGTATTGATTTTTTTTTCCAGTTTTGTGCGAAGGCAATCCTGGCTGCAGGGAGTATGTGTATGATTATGTATTGAGATTGTTTGCTCATTTTTTGATCCAGTAGGGATTAAGGGAGTTAAGGGAGTTTTACCTCGTTTTACCATCCTTCCCTGTGAATCCCTGCAATGATTTAGTTAGTAACATGGTCAAGTTAATCTG
Source organism: Thamnophis sirtalis (assembly GCF_051295495.1). NCBI lineage: Eukaryota > Metazoa > Chordata > Lepidosauria > Squamata > Natricidae > Thamnophis > Thamnophis sirtalis. Next base: position 10,529,374 of record NW_028261386.1, on the reverse strand, counting down.
GCTTCCCCTTTGACTTTGTCAGAAAATCACAAAAGATGATCACATGCTCTTTTTCCTCTAAAATATCTTTCTGGGGGTACATTGGACAGAATGCTAGGGTGGTCTCATTACTGATATGTATAAGGACATAATTATAGTGATAATTCCACCTTTCCATGGTGGCGCAGTGGCTAGAATGTGTGACCCGACAAAAGAGTGAATGACAAAACCGTGCCCGACTAAACCGCATAACTAAAACCGCGACGTCATCAACACGGCGACAACAGCGCAGCGACAACAGCGCGGAGACAGAAGGGTGCTTTACAACAGCGCCTCGACAGAAAGCCGATTTAACTTAAGGTAAGGGTTAGGTTTAGGGTTAGGTTTAGGGTTAGGTTTAGGGTTAGGTTTAGGGTTAGGTTTAGGGTTAGGGTTAGGGTTAGGGTTAGGGTTAGGTTTACGGTTAGGGTTAGGGTTAGGGTTAGGGTTAGGGTTAGGGTTAGGGTTAGGGTTAGATTTAGGGTTAGGTTTAGCATTATGTTTAGGGTTAGGGTTAGGGTTAGGTTTAGCGTTACGCTTAGGGTTAGGTTTAGGGTTAGGGGTTAGGTTTAGGGTTAGGGGTTAGGTTTAGGGTTAGGGGTTAGGTTTAGGGTTAGGTTTAGTTTTACAGCGCGCTTCTGTCACCGCGCTGTTGTCGGCGCGATTCAGCACTCATTCATCGCTCATTCGTCACTCATTAGAACATGCGATTTTGTCACCGCGGTTTAGTCGGGCGCGGTTTTGTTGTTCGCCCTTTTGTCGGTGAACCGTTAGAATGTGGTACTGCAGGCTATTTCTGCTGACTTTCGGCTGCCTGCAATTTGGCAGTTTGAATGTCACCAGGCTCAAGGTTGACTCAGCCTTCCATAAAAGTCTATGTAAGTCTAAATGTAATTGCTATTCCTTTCTGTTCTTGATTATTCCAAACATAGAATTTACTTTTTCTTCAGCAACCGTATACTGGATTGTGTCCTTTGAAGAGCAAGTCTTTGTTATATGAAGGCCTGATCAGTGCAGGGCTGATTTAGAAACAAAGATACATAAGATGGGAGGATGTTGACTTGAAGTTCCCTTTCCACTGTCAACTACACTGGCTTAGAAAACCTGTAGTAAAAACCCAAGCATAGTGAGCAGTTTTATAATAACTTTTTGGCAGTCGCGTAATATTTCCAAATTTAAATATGTCTATTTCAGGCCTGGGATTCCTTTGTTCTATTAATACTGTTGTTATTTATGCATTGTCTACCAGATAGTTCTGACTGAATTTGATACTTTGATGGTTGCAAATCTTCCTAAGGGTTTGGGACACGGGTTATATGTCACGGATTGAATTGGAATGGAGGTAGTCCTCAACTTACAACCACAATTGAGCCCAAAATTTCTGTTGCTAAGCAAGGCAGTTGTTAAGTTTGCTTTTCCACATTTTACGAACTTTTTTGCTACAGTTGTTAAGTGAATCACTGCAGTTGATCAGTTAGTAACAGAGTTGTTAAGTGAATCTGGCTTCCTCCTTGACTTTGCTTGTCAGAAGGTCGCAAAAGGGGATCACATGACCCTGAGACACTGCAACCGTCATAAATACAAGTCAGTTGACAAGTATCTGAATTATGATGACATGACTCTGGGGATGCTGCAGTGGTTGTAAGTATGCAAAAAGGCTAATAAGGAACTTTTTTCAATCCTGTTGTAACTTCAAATGGGCACTAAATGAATTGCTGTAAAAACAAGGATTACTTGTGTTTCAATTCAGTCTCCTGCTCCTCCTCCTGCTCTCCCTCCCCTGCTTCTCCTCTCCCCCTCCCCTCCTTCCCTCCTCCTCCTTGTCCTCCTGCTCTTGCTCCTCCTCCTCCCCCTTTCTCCTCCTCCTTCCTTCCTCCTCCTCCTCTTGCTGCTGCTGATCCCCTCCTTGTCCTCCTGCTTTTCCTCCTCTTCCCCCTCCTCCTCCTTTTCCTCCTGCTCTTGCTCTTCCTCCTCCACCTCTTCCTCCCCTCCCCCACCCCCTCTTCCTCCTCCTCTTGCTACTGCTTCTCCCCCTCCTCTCCTCCTTCCCTCCTCCTCCTCCTCTTGCTGTTGCAGCTCCTCCCCTCCTTTTGCTCTTGCTCTTGCTCCTCCTCCCCCTCCTCCTCCTTTTCCTCCTGCTCTTGCTCCTCCTCCCCTCTTCCTCCCCTCTCTCCCTCTTCCTCTTGCTGCTGCTGCTCCTTCCCCTCCTCCCCTCCTTCTCCTCCTGGTCTTGCTCCTCCTCTCCTCTTCCTCCTCCTCCTTCCCTCCTCCTCCACCTCTTGCTGCTGCTGCTCCTCCCCCTTCCCTGCTCTTGCTCCTGCTTCTCCCTGCTCCTCCATTCCTGTTCCTCCACTCCTGTTCCTCCTGCTCCGGCTCTTCCTTCTCCTCCTCCTCCTACTCCCCTCCAGGTGAGGCAGGTATGGTTACTATGGATCCTACTTCTTTGTTTTTGTAATTTTTGTAAGTTTTCGGCTAATCTTTCTTCCTTTCTCTGTCTCTTTAGGTGTAAAGAGCTGAAGTATGCAAAGGATCTCCCACAGATTTCTATTATTTTTATCTTTGTCAACGAGGCGCTTTCCGTCATCCTGCGTTCAGTTCACAGTGCTTTAAATCACACTCCAGCTCACCTCTTGAAAGAGATCATCCTTGTAGATGACAACAGCGATGAAGGTATGGAGCTCAATTTTTTAGGTCAGGGGAAGACCAAGCAGGCAGGAGACCTACAAAATGCTCAATGTTTATTTATTTGAACAATATCTTTAGCTTGCTGGAGTGCTATAATCAAACGTCCTGTACTAAATACCCACAGTCAACTAATACCAAAAAGCATGGCTGCATTGCACCAATTTTACTTGCTTGTGGCATGTAAGGAGGGATGTGAGCACTTATCTCTGCAGGAAAATGTGTTTCATGATACGAGTGAGCCGCCATAGAGAAAGTAATAACAACAGATAACAGAATAACAGAGGCCTTGGAGGTCTTCTAGCCCAACCCCCTGCTCAAGAATTGTAGGAGACCGTATACCTGGGATGACGAGCCTACGGTACAGGTGCCAGAGGTGGCACGCAGAACTCTCTCTGTGGGCACGAGCACCATCACCAGCTGCTCTTCTGGTTTCCAGGGTGCCGGCTAGCTGGTCTTCATGGGCGCTGGAGCGCTGGAAAACAGCCAAAAGCAGACATGAATGCTCCGTCCAGCTGGTCTTTGCGTTTCTGGTGCTCCGGTGCACAAGTAAGACCAGCTGGTTGGTGCACATGTGCCTGGCGGAAACCTGAAGACCAGCTGGAAGGTGTGTGCATGCGCACAGGCCTGCTGGTCTTTGAGTTACTGGCATTCCGGCATACGCATAAACGTGCATGCACACCCATTCCAGTTTGGGCACTCGGTGCCAAAAAGGCTCACCATCACTGCCTTATACCATTCCAGGCAAGTGGCTGTCCAGTCTCTTCTTTGAAAGTCTCCAGTGATGGAGCTCCCACAACGTCTGAAGGGAAGCTGTTCCATTGGTTAACTGTTCTCACGGTTAGGAAACTTCTCCTTAGTTCTAGGTTGTTGCTCTCTTTGATTCATTTCCATCCATTGCTTCTTGTCTTGCCTTTTGGTGCTTTGGAAAATAGGTTGACCCCTCTTCTTTGTGGCAGCCTCTTAAATATTGGAACATTTCTAGTCCTTCTTTTCACTAGGCTAGACACGCCCAGTTCCTGTAATTGTTCTTCGTATGTTTTAGCCTCCAGCCCCCTAATCATCTTTGATGCTCTTCTCTGCACTCTTTCTAGAGTCTCCACCAGAAGTGCATTTCTGCTGGTTCAGCCTGGATAGGGCGAACCAGTAGTCGCGTTGGCGGGAGGCTCCACCCACCTGCCCGGACACTTCTGCGCATGCGCGCACACAAGCAAACTGGTAATAAAATAAATTGAAACCCACTACTGGTCTCCATATCTTTTTTATAACATGGTGACCAAAACTGGATGTAGTATTCCAAGTATGGTCTTACTAAGACTTTATAAATAGCAGTTAGACTTATATACCGCTTCATAGGGCTTTCAGCCCTCTCTAAGCGGTTTACAGAGTCAGCATATCGCCCCCACAGTCTGGGTCCTCATTTTACCCACCTCGGAAGGATGGAAGGCTGAGTCAACCTTGAGCCGGTGAGATTTGAACCGCTGAACTGCAGATAACAGTCAGCTGAAGTGGCCTGCAGTACTGCACCCTAACCACTGCGCCACCTCGGCTCTAAAGTGGCACTAGTACTTCATGTGAATTCGATTCTGTCTCTAGTCTATTTCCATGTTGTCCCCAAGGAGAACAATTCTCAATAGATCTTCCCTAGAAGAGGGAGCACACAACATTTCTTGCTTTTGCTATTCATGTTCAATTTGATGGAGAAATTGGTCCCACCACCTTCAATAGAAGAATGGCAAAATTATCATTACTTAAATTATAATTATAGTAATCGGAATCTTTGCTTTGAACACTTTTAACTGATTCTATTGAAAGCCTCGGTTCAGTGCAAGCATTGAGCCTTTAAGAACATTTCTTGGCAACTGGTTCTGCTCAATGCATTGAATTGATTAAGGCATTTCGGATGAAGATTCCATTGGAAAAGACAATTAAATTGCCTTCAAATGAAACCTTTGAATGAAAGCTTTGCATCAGCCTAAGCTGGGTTTTGTAGGGACGTGGTAGGATGGCTCAGTGGCTAGGACGCTGAGCTTGTCGATCAGAAAGGTTAGCAGTTCGGTGGTTTGAATCCCTAGTGCCACGTAACAGAGTGAGCTCCCACTACTTGTCCTAGCTTCTGCCAACCTAGCAGTTGGAAAGCACGTAAAAATGCAAGTAGAAAAATAGGAACCGCCTTTGGTGGGACGGTAACAGCATTCTGTGCACCTTTGGCATTTAGTCATGCCGGCCACATGACCATGGAAATGTCTTCAGACAATGCTGGCTGTTTAAAACGGTGATGAGCAACACCCCCTAGAGTCGGGAATGACTAGCACATATGTGCAAGAGGAACCTTTACCTTTTAAGCAGGTTTTTATTTTTTGCCAGGAATCAGAAGGAATATATAATATAGAATAAAGAATCGGGAAGAGACTTTGGAGGTCTTCTAGTCCAACCCCATACTCAAGCAGGACACCCTGTACCATTTCAGACAAATAGTTGTCCAGACTCTTTTTGAAAGCCTCCAGTGATGGAGCATCTACAGCTTCTGAAGGGAAGCTATTCCATTGGTTGACTGCTCTCACCATTAGGAATTTTCTTCTAAGTTCTAGGTTGCTTCTCTCCTTGGTAAGTTTCCATCTACTGTTTCTTATCTTGCTTTTTGGTGCTTTGGAAAATAGTTTGACCCGTCTCGCCTTTGTAATAGCAATAGCAATAGCAGTTAGACTTATATACCACTTCATAGGGCTTTCAGCCCTCTCTAAGCGGTTTACAGAGTCAGCATATCGCCCCCACAGTCTGGGTCCTCATTTCACCCACCTCGAAAGGATGGAAGGCTGAGTCAACCTTGAGCCGGTGAGATTTGAACCGCTGAACTGCAGATAACAGTCAGCTGAAGTGGCCTGCAGTACTGCACCCTAACCACTGCGCCACCTCGGCACCCCCAAATATTGGAACCCTGCTCCATGTAAGAGCCGAAGTGGTGCAGTGGTCAAATGCAGGCTACTTCTGCTGATCACCAGCTGCCAGCAGTTTGGCTGTTCAAATCTCACCGGCTCAGGGTTGACTCAGCCTTCCATCCTTCCGAGGTGGGTAAAATGAGGACCCGGATTGTTGTTGGGGGCAATATGCTGACTCTGTAAACCGCTTAGAGAGGGCTGAAAGCCCTATGAAGCAGTATATAAGTCTAACTGCTATTGCTATTGCTATTGCTATATAAGTCTAAGTGCTATTGCTATTGCTATTGCTATTGCTATTGCTATTGCTATTGCTATATAAGTCTAACTGCTATTGCTATTGCTACTGCTATATAAGTCTAAGTGCTATTGCTATGTCTCCCCAGTCCTTCTTTTCATTAGACTAGACAGATCTAATTTTTGTAACCGTTCTTCATGTTTTATCCTCCAGCCCCCTAATCATCCTTGTTGCTCTTCTCTGCACTCTTCCTAGAGTCTCAACATCTTTTTATATTGTGGTTAACAGAACTGGATATAGTAGTCCAAGTGGGGTCTTACCAAGGCATTATTATAAAGTGGTATTAACACTTCATGTGATCTTGATTCTATCAGGAAAGGAGAAAATAGGAGGGAAATGAAAAGGGAAGGGAGACAAATTAGGAGAAAATTCTGCAAAATGGCCATCTTTTCCTGGAACGAAGCCGACTAAGGGCGGGGGGTGGGAACCCAATATCTTTTCTTTTCTAGGGAAAAAAAAAACCCTTTTCTGACAAGTTCCAGCTTGGAATAGACAAGGGTCTATTGCTTCACTTGGTTTTAGTTTTTACACTCCTATAATAGTCTTATGTAAGTATTTATTAATTTTTTATGCCGCCCATCTCCCCTCTTTGCAGCTTCTTGCTACTCTAGAAGAGAGTTTCCAATCACTTGACTTTGATGCTTGGAAAAGCTTGAATGAAAAACAGTCAGCTGTGATAAGATAACAGTCAAAGCTGTTTGATAGGTAGCTGCTGATATATATATAATATATATCTGATCAGCAGTTAGACTTATATACCACTTCATAGGGCTTTCAGCCCTCTCTAAGCGGTTTACAGAGTTTACTGATATATATATAATATATAATGTTTTCTGAGGTTTTCGCGGGTGTTAGTATGTAGGTCTCTAGTTGTTCGGGTTTTCTCCCGCGTAGAATTGGAGATGTCTTGGCGACGTTTCGACGAAGTCACATTCGTCATCTTCAGGCTGCTGCTGACTACTTCAGGTTTGGTGTTTCCAGGAGTAGTCCTGGGTGTTTCAATTCCAATTCTACGCGGGAGAAAACCCGAACAACTAGAGACCTATCCATCTATCTATCTATCTATCTATCTATCTATCTATCTATCTATCTATCTATCTATCTATCTATCTATCTATCTATCTATCTATCTATCTATCTATTTAAAGTCACAACCCCTGGTATGCCCAAATATGGGAGGAAGGTCACACTTCCATTCTCTGTCCTTCGGCTCGTCACAAGAGACCATCCAGACAGAAACCCAATATTTACTGTTGCCTTTTTGTTACATTTGTTATATTTATGCTGATAAATAAATTATATATATATATATATATATATATATATATATATATATATATATATATATATATATATATATATATATATATATATATATATATATATATATATATATATATATATATATATATATATATATATATATATATATATATATATATATATATGAATAGAATAGAATAGAATTCTTTATTGGCCAAGTGTGATTGAACACAAAAGGAATTTGTCTTTGGTGCGGATGCTTTCAGTATACATAAAAAGAAAAGATACATTCGTCAAGAATCATAAGGTGCAACACTTAATGATAGTCAAAGGGTACAAATAAGCCATCAGGAAACAATATCAATATAAAACGTAAGGATACAAGCAACAAGATTACAGTCCTGCAGTCATAAGTGGGAGGAGATTGGTGATAGGAACGATGAGAAGACTATTAGTAATAGTAATGCAGCCTTCGTGAATGGTTTGACAGTGATGAGGGAATTATTTGTTTAGCAGAGTGATGGCGTTCGGGGAGAAACTATTCTTGTGTCTAGTTGTTCTGGTGTGCAATGCCCTATAGCGTCGTTTTGAGAGTAGGAGTTGAAGCAATTTATGTCCAGGATGCGAGGGGTCTCTAAAATATTTTCACAGCCCTCTTTTTTTGCTCTGGTCTCTGCAATTGTAGATGTTCTCCCTGTTTCTTGAGGAAGGCAAATTATGTTTTAGAAGCCCCTGGAGTCTGCAGCCCAATGGTGTGCTGGAATCAGCTGGTGTGAGCCGACTGTTTTTGGAAGTTTTTGAGCAGCCAACAGTAGAGTTGAGCTGCAAACGCATAGCACATGCTTGGCAACTATCACTGCGGCATCCACAGAGGGGGCCAGGCTGTTAAATATTTATCAGCACACCAGCGCTTCAGCTTCTCCTACATGCCTGCTCCGTCAAACATTATAGGGATTGTCTTATATCAATAGGGAACCAGCAATAGCTTAATGAGAAGGAAAGGTTGACCAGTGGTCTGGTTAAGATGGTATCGGATGGCTTCGTGGGAAACACCTGGCTCATTTTACTGGCAGCCATGGAAGAGATTTGTCATTGCCTTCTCAGGCAATGACCCCCCCCCCCCACCACTATCTTCTGCTTACAACACAGTCCTTTCAGCAGTTCCAAGAAGGCTCCACACTCATTTGCACTATTCAGGTGACCCCGAGGGCACAGATGGCCTAAACGACTCTCAGAAAGAGTGCTAATGACCAGGGGTGGGCTTCAAAAATTTTAGCAATGGGTTCTCTGCCTGGTTGCTAGATGGGCATGGCCATGATGGGCATGGCCTAGTTGGCCTCCTGCACCATGCATGGGGGGGGGATTTTTGCCCTCCCTGGGCTTTGGAGGCTTTCCTTTAGCCTCTGGGAGGGCGAAAATGGCTTCCCCAGGCTCTGGAGGCCCTCTGGAGGCCGGAAATGAGTGCATTTTCCCAAACTTCCAGTCAGCCCATTTTTCACCCTCCCCCAGCCTCCATGTGCACCCTGCACTTACCTGCATCCAAAATGGGCCGCGTAGGGATTCCTGCAGTGGTGGGATTCAAATAATTTAACAACCAGTTCTCTGTCCTAATGACCAGCAGGGTAGGTGGGGCTTAGTGGTCATGTGACCGTGTGGGCGTGGCCAACTCAATGTCACTCAGGTCGATGGGCGCTTCACCTTAGCTGTTACAATGTAATAAGGGTTAACCGGAGAGACAGTTTCTGTAAGCAGGGCAAGAAAGATTAGGCTAGAAACAACACCAGAATGTTTCCTTCCTGCCTTCCTTACAGGATTAGCCCTGCAAAGTGGGGAAAAACCAAAAGAAGGTTTCTTCCAACAACCGGTTCTCTGAACCTCTTAGAAAGTTAAGAACCGGTTCTCCCGAATAGGTGTGGGCTGGCTGAATCCCGCCACTGGATTCCTGGGAGGGGTGGGGTGGGTGGGGCCAACGAGGGGTGGGACTTGGAAGTTCTCTGAACTGCACAGAATCTTAGCTAGAGGTTCTCCCGAACCCCTGTGAATCCCCACAGCCCACCCCTGTGTGATGACCCGATGACTGTAAGCAATATAAATCCTTCCGTCCTCTACTATTAAGTCAGAAGCTTCTTGGATGAAAAGCAAAATGTCTTCCAGGAAAAGCAAAGTACAGTTGCCTTTTGAAAAAGCAGCTTTGGGACAAACATGACCTGGCTAACCGAGAATCTCTATAAGATGTTGCCTTCTTAAGAGTTTTTCTTCTGAAACCTTCCAGTCTAGTTTACCCCCCTGAGATTTGCCGATAGTCTCCCATCCCAACAGAAGGTCGGGTTTGATCTCGCTGAGCATTTTGAAGTTCTGCCAAGTGTTAAGCCTCAATCTCTTCAATGCATCTCAAAGGTACATGCCTAATTCTGCCAGAATTAGATCTTCTAAAGTATAAAAAATACATCACATTCAGCTCTTTTCTTTCCATTTCAAAATGCAGTATGCCTATCCCTGGGTAGGATGAAAACAAAACTTGCCCCAAAGAGAACTGGATGTGTATTCTGAAGAAGAGACATACAAAGCAGAAGCAGTAGCTGTTCAGTCTTTTATACCTGACATTTTCTCAGTCTCACCTCAAATCATCTTTTTTTTTTTCGTGTAGCTGTTTTGCTGCTTATGTCAAAAGCAGGTGACTCTTGCAAGCATGTTTACTAACCAAAGTTGCCAGCTGTTGTGGCCCGCCAGAGGCCAGTGGAGGTGGCAGCCGATTCGGACAGTGAGGAGGTTGGGGAGGAACATGGGGTAGTCCTGGAGTCTGGGGAAGGCTCTGATGAAGGCTCTGTGTCGGAGGCAGAGAGGGGGCCAGAGCCGTATGCCAGTTATCAGCTGCCTTCAGAATCAAACATCAGTGAGGCAGAAGAACAGCTGGAGCCTGTTCCCAGTGTGTGCATGTGCAGAGTTGTCAGACAAAGGGTACAGCTAAGGAACAGGGGTTGACTTGGCAGTAAGGCCACAGGTGGACAATGAATGGCCCCTCCCAGAGGAAATAAAAGAGGAGCGAAAGGGGAGTGGAGTTTGCAGGAGACAATTAGTTTGCTTAGCCATTAAAAAACCCCAGGTGCTCCTAGCACTTCTGACTACAAGATGCTAAATTTCTCCAGAGGAAATCAAAGAAACCTTGCAGAAGGAATGAAAACCATAGGCAAGAGATTAGTATGGCTATAAATATGACAGACCAGGGCTGTTGAACTCATGGCCTGGGGGTTGGATCCAGCCCACTGGGTGCTTAGATCTGGACCATGGGGCCGGCCTGGAAGCAAACTCCTGCAAACACAGTCACTAAAAACAAAAATGGCAGCGGCCCAACAGTGGCGAGGGAAATGGTTCAGAGGCACGGCAGGCTTGGATCGCTGCCGGTTCTGCGACCTAGGCCTGAATTCCACTACCAGTTCAGCTGAACCAGGCCTATATCACTCCAGAAAAATTGTTGTCCAATCTCTTCTTAAAAACCTCCAGTGTTGGAGCATTCACAACTTCTGAAGTTGATTAATTGTTCTAACTGTCAGGAAATTCCTCCTTAGTTCTAGATTGGTTCTCTCCACCCATTGCTTCTTGTCCTGCCTTCTGGTGCATTGGAGAATAGGTTACCCCCTCTTCTTTGTGGCAGCCTCTTAGAACACTGCTATCATGTCACTCCTAATCCTTCTTTTTGTTAAACTAGACATACCCAGTTCTTGCAACCGTTCTTCGTATGTTCAGCCTCTAATCATCTTTGTTGCTCTTCTCTGCACTCTTTTTACAGTTTCAACATCATTTTTTGCATCACTGTGAGCAAAACCAGACACAATTTTGTTTCTGTTCATGTGTGGTCTTATAAAGTGATATTAACACTTTATGTGAACTTAATTCTATCCCTCTGTTAATGCAACCTAGGATTGCATTGGCTTTTTTGGCTGCTGCAGCACACTGGTAGCTCTTACTTAAGTGACTGTCCACTAGAACTCCAAGATCCATCTTGCAGTTACTACTATTGAGCCAGGCAAGAAGAGCAAAAAAGGAATAGAGTACGAGGAAATGATACATACTGTACTTAAAAAGGTAAAGGTTCCCCTCACACATATGTGCTAGTCATTCCTGACTCTAGGGGGCGGTGCTCATCTCCATTTCAAAGCCAAAGAGCCAGCACTCTCCGAAGAAGCCTCCATGGTCATGTGGCCGGCTGTTACCTTCCCACCTATTCCTATTTTTCTACTTGCATTTTAAGTGCTTTTGAACGGCTAGGTTGGCAGAAGCTGGGATGTAATGGGAGCTCATTCTGTTATGTGGTGCTAGGGATTCAAACCACCAAACTGCTGACCTTTCTGATCGACAAGCTCAGCATCTTAGGCACTGAGCCACCGCGTCCCATACTGTACTTAGAGGACAGCAATCATTACAAAACAGTTTTTGAATTTGATACAAACGTCTTACATGGGCTTTTGGCTGAACATACCCTATTTTAGAACTTCTTGGTAAAGCAGAAATATTTTTGAGCATTAATATCCTCCAAGCTCCTTAAATCCTAAACATATGCACAGGGATAAAAAGAGTAAGGAATTCTAAATTAATTGAATTCAGTCTTGTGCTGATTGTTACTTCCCTAACAGATGCGACCTAGTTAAAATATTTCCAGGGAAACACAACTGTTCCACAGACAAGTACTTATGGTTTCTATTAAGATCAGTGTCAATGTTCCAAGTAATGCACCCATTGAAAGCGGAACTCCAAGGCAGATAGAATCCTCAAAGAACAATTTATTGGATACATCATGTTGGCACAACTGGTGAAAACCGACTCTGAAAATTCACCCAGTTAAAAATGAAAGTACCCCTTTCCCCCAGGTCATCGGTTACATTGTCCAATAGTGGTGCTAGCAAGGGGCCTAGTTACTCTACTCCTCCTCTTCTCAGACTCCTGTTGGAATGACCTTGGTTCCCACAAGAAATATTGTTTTTTATTTTGATAGCCAAGCGGAGCTATCTAATATCCCCCCCTCCGTTTCTTCCCCTCTGCTTTGTGGCAGCCATGAAGCCTCCAAGTTGACTTCAGCCAGGCTCGCTTCAGGGTTGACAAACAAGTTAAAAACCTCTTTTCCCCCATTTTCCATGGATGGAAATTCTGATTTGTATGAAATGTCAGATACAAATCTGTTGTGGCCCAGCAGGATCTGGTTGAGCTGCTGATGGACTCGGATAGCGAGGAACCATATGAGTCTGCCCTGGACAATGTGGAGGACCCTGGGCAGGGTTGAGACTCAGAGCAGGGACCAGAGAGGCTGGTTGGACACCAGGAGGCGTCTGAGGCATGGGGCAATGGGGAGGATCAAAGGCAGTTTGTCCCTGATGCTAGATTGAGAAGGGCTGAGAAACGGAAGCAGCAACTCCGTAGGCAGACTCACAGAAGATGATTAAGCACAGGTGGTTGTTGATTGGCCCCTCCCAAGAGAGATTATAGGTGAGGCGTTGGGAGGGGACATTTGCAGGAAACAACCGTTCAAATTAGTAGTTAAGAAAATCTATCTGTGTATTCTAGCCATGTCTGTTCGTTTGAACTATCTGGGTTGCTGCAGAGCTACTCTATTGAATGTGAGTTGCCTGGGCCCTCAGCCAAAGGATTCGTTATCTCAGTAATTGAACAGTGGCAAACAGCCAAGCCTGTGTTCTAGTTTATTCACAGGCTGGGGGATCAGAACACAAATCTAGGCGGCTTCAGAGGTTTTTTTATTTTTCTTAGAGAATACCTTCTGGGATGGAATATACAGGTAATCCTAGACTTATGGCCATTAATTTAGGGACCATTCAAAGTTACAACAGCATTGAAAACAGGGGTGGTATACCTTCCCTACTGGTTTGCAAATGTGAGCATGCACGCATGCACTTTTGGCGAAAAAATGGCCCAAATGGGATGCCATAGAGCTGGGGCAGGTGGGTGGAGCCACCAGTAGTTTTCACTGCTGGTTCTGGCAAACCAGTCCTAACTTGTAGAATACCACCTCTGCTTATGACCATTTTTCACAGCATCCCTGTGGTCTTGTGATCTAAATTTGGACACTTGGCAACTGGCATGCATTTATGATGGCTGCAGTGTCCTAGGGTCACACGATCACCCTTGGTTGCCATCTGATGAGCAAAGTCAACAGGGAAGCCTGATTCACTTAACGACCATGTTACTAACATGGCAATAGTGATTCATTTAACCACTGTGGCAAGGAGGATGGTTAAGATGGCCCAACTCAACAAGTGTCTTGCTTAGCAATAGAAATGTTGGGCTCAAATGTGGTCATAAGTCAAGGGCTTCTTGTATTGCCCTGCAATTTTGTAGATTTTCTTTCTCTGACATATGAAGTAGAAGTGGAAAATATAAGATCCATATTGGAATATGGGTTCCAACCAGCTTTAGCTTGACTTTATATGCATTGTGTTGCATAATTGCAACGTCTACATATATCTAAATTTGATAAAGAAAATATTTACAATTTACAATGCATCAGCAATAACACTTAGACTTATATGCCCCTTCATAGTGCTTTTACAGCCCTCTCTAAGCAGTTTACATAGTCAGCATATTTGCTCCCAACAATCTAGCTCCTCATTTTACTGACCTTGGAAGGATGGAAGGCTGAGTCAACCTTGAGCTGGTCAGGATCGAACTCCAGGAGTAAGCAGTGAGTTAGTCTGCAGAACTGCATTTTAACCACTGTACCAGTGGTGGGTTTCAACCGGTTTGGCCTGGTTTGGCTGAACTGGTAGTGGCATGGTGGCCTGGGTCACAGAACCGGCAGCAACCCAGGTTGGCAATATCTCCTAGCTGGTTTCCTAGCTGCTGCAGTCGCTACCGCCATCTTGTTTTTGAGTTCCGAGCATGCGCAGAACAAGTTTTATTGAACTGCGCATGCACGCAAAGCCTGCCCACGAGCGAACCAGCAGTAACAACAGCTAGAACCCAACCCTGCACTGTACCATTGTGGCTTAATTCACTGCATTGTACACAAACGTGAAGTTTGGTTTGAAGGCAGGAAATGTTTAGATAGGCAGTGTGCCTTATATGCCCACTGACAGGCTCCCCTCCTAACTTTTTAATATTCTTCTAATTAATCTTTTTTGAATCATGTTTTTTTTTAAAGACATGTAAAATTAAATAGAAGCTGACATCTTGTCAAGCCTTCATAGCATCCTGCAGCGTATCTGGTCTCCATGAAGTCACCCCGCTGGGATGGTAGAAAGTAAAAGGAAAATGGTGTGAAAGGGGGGGGGGAAGTATTTTCCACTGAACTAAAAGTTCCGAAATGTACTCAGTTGGTGAAAAACATCCTTATGATCAAGTGTTTGTCTCCTGATCAATAGGGATATGACACTCCATAAGGCAGCCATTTTCTAACTGGACTCCTTTCCCATGACAGCCATTTTGTCAGCCTTTCCGCAATGCCAATTGCATTTGTTCTTGTTTTGTACTGAACCTCTGATCCAAATCTGATCCACTGCTGGCTTGTGGATCCCATCTGATGAAAGGAAGAGAAAAGATCTCATCATTTAAGCAAGTTCCCACTTTTTAATGATCGGAATTCCACCTGAACTCTGAAGGAGACTGCTATATATTTCTCATTTTATTCCTTTGTAAATGTGTTCAGGTTTCACAAAACAATCAATTAAACTCATTTGAAACACACGAGTGAGATTTCTTTTATTGGCGACGGCTCTCATAAAATGACTATAATAAGAGTCTTTTCCTCCTTTTCTTCTCCACTTTACTGAAACTTAATTGAATTTTAATGAAATGGCAAAAATGGATGCGTGCTTGTACATTTTCTGAAAAGCTGAATCCCAGATCATTTCGCCCCCCCCCCCACCTCAATTTGGACAGAGTGGAACAGGAAAGGGGAATTTGTTGTTGTTTGTTTGCTAAAAGTAATGTCTGACTCTTTGCGACCCCATGGATGACAATAGACCAGGCCCCATTGTCCTCCACTGTCTCCTGATGTTTTCTCAAATTCATGTTCATTGTATCAATGACCCTATCTAACCATCTCATTTTCTGCTGTCTATTTCTCCTTTTGTCTTCCATCTTTCTCAACATCAGGGTCTTTTCCAATGAGTTCTCCCTTCTCCTTAGGTGGCCAAAGTATTTGAGCTTCAGCTTCAGGTTTTGTTTGATGTCCTTTAGGATTGACTGATCTGATCTCCTTGCAGTCCAAGAGACTCTCGAGAGTCTTCTCCAGCACCACAATTTGAAAGCATCAAGGTTTTTTTGGCTCTCAGCCTTCCTTAAGGTCCAACTCTCACTGTCATATTTTACTACTGGGAAAACTAGGAAAGGGGCATTGGGTAGGCAATGGATAATAAGCAATGGATGGAAACTAACCAAGGAGAAAAGCAATCTAGAACTAAGGAGAAATTTCCTGAGAGTTAGAACAATTAACCATGGGAATGGCTTGCTTTTAGAAGTTGTGAATGCTCCATAACTGGCGTCCCAATGGTGCTTTTTCAAGAGGCAACTGGACTGTTTTTCTTTGAAGACATTTTGCTTCTCATCCAAGATGTTTCTTCAACTCCAATGGGATGGTGGGGAATGGAAGGATTCTACCATCCAGTCAGAGCTGAAGAAGCTTCTTGGATGAGAAGTGAAACATCTTCAAGGCAAAACAAGACAGTCCAGTTGCCTCTTGAAAAAGCACTTTTGAGACACCCAGGACCTGGATGATGAGAATCTCCATAGACATTTAGAAAGCAGGGGAGAAGGAGAGAGGGAGGGAGGGGGGGGGGCAGACAGATTATTCAAGAATGGTAAGGCTTTATAGCAAGAAATGCTGTAGTGGTTTTTATTATGTATGAACTTGGAGATAGCCATGTGGAGGTGATTCCCCTGTGGTTCTGCTCATGGAAGTAGAAGGGATGTAATGTCTTACATCGTGCAAACAAATAGAATCTGAGAATTCCCATAAACATTGGGTAGATTTTTTTACATTTTATCAGGTAAAAGCATTTGGCTCACCAGCTTGGGCTCAGAAGGTAAAAAGGGTTGGATGCTTCCTTGGAAGTAAGGCCACTAGGAAATTCTTGGGGTGTAGAAAAAAATCAAAAATGTATGTATGTATGTATGTATGTATGTATGTATGTATGTATGTATGTATGTATGCATGCATAGCCATACCCTTACTGGGATTTGAACTTGGGCTATTTTACATGTTAGGCAGTTATAATAACCTCTAAGCCACAAGCTCTACTCCCTTATCAGCTGAGCCAGGGGAATGATTAGATGTTTTGTCAAGGCACCTGGTATGCCCAAATATGGGAGGGAGCATACTGCTTCCCTTTTATAAATATAAAAATAAGAAAATGGCAATATCAAACCACTTCCATGTTATTGCCAAGACAACTACATCAACACATCCATGTAACTCCCAGGAGTTGAAATTGACTTGAGGGTGTCTTTCTAATGTCTACTAATCAACCATGCTTAAGCAAACCATGATACATAGTGCAGTGTGGAAACTCAGGTGTTAAACTGAAAGAGCTGTCCTCTTTCTCAGGCAGAGATGTTTTCTGTCCCATGCTATCCAATCTTTTTAACTTGGAGGAACCTTTGACCTTGAGCCTAGCATTCCAAGGAAGATGGAGAACATAAAACCAGAGTGAAATTAACTTGACCAGGTGTGGCAGTGGAATCTGAGTCATTAAAAAAAAACCTCCATTCTAATGGCCTTTCTCCAATAATCTCATTTCTATTTTTTTATTTCACATTTCAGAACAGTCTTTATGGCAGCTGGCTGTCTGCCATGATGTGAATCTAAATGTCACTAGTTCTATGGTGATTTCTCCTATATTTTACATCTGAACATTTAAGGATCTTTGTTTCTCCTTTGGGCAGGGATCAGAAATGGCTAGGAAATCATGTTTCCCACATATTTAATGTCAAACTAAGAGATTTATTTCCTTTGCCCCTTTCCTTTCTTCTTCCCGTCCTCCCACTCTCTTCTTCCATTTCCCTTTCCCCTTCTCATCCTCCATCCATTTACCCCTCTTCCTTCTTCTAGCAGATTCATGTCTATCAGGATTCTCAGTCATTTAGTTGCCCCAAATGTAGAATGTAGAATGTAGAAATTTATTTGTATGCCGCCCTTTTCCCTGGGGGGACTCAGGGCGGCTCACAACCCAAAAGGGAGGGGGAGACAAACTTTTAACATATAAGACAATACATAATTAAAAACACAACATTCATACCATTCGGGCGGGTTACAGTCTTAGCCCCAGGCCTGATGGGATAGCCAGATTCTGAGGGCTGTGCGGAAGGTCTGGAGGGTGGTGAGGGTACGAATCTCCACGGGGAGTTCGTTCCATAGGGTCGGAGCTACCACCGAGAAGGCTCTCCTCCGCATAGTTGCCAGTCAGCATTGACCGGCAGATGGAACTCGGAGGAGGCCTAATCGATGAGATCTAATAGGTCGCGTGGAGGTAATTGGCAGTAGGCAGTCTCTCAAGTACCCAGATCCACTACCATGTAGGATCTGGGTACTTGAGAGACACTACCAAAGGTGCTTTCTCAAAAGGCAACTGGACTTCCTTTGTTTTTCCTTTAGGATGTTTAGCTTCTCATCCAAGAAGCTTCTTTAGTTCTTCACTTCAGAACTGAAGAAGTTTCTTGGATGAGAAGCAAAACATCTAACCATCTTCAAGGAAAATCAAAAGTAGTCCAGTTGTCTTTGGAATACCAGTTTTTGCGACTAGGAGCTCAAAAAAAGAGAGAAGAAGTGTGCAACATGTAGAGAAAAGTGTTCAACATGTAGAGAAAGTCAAAGAATGAAAAGAGTGGAACGCCTGGAACAAAAGCTTCATTTGATTTATAGACTCTTTCAAATTAGAAACATATTTCCAAGCTATTGAATGAAAATCACGTTTTGGTCCATGTGGCAACTTTATTGCATTTGCTGTGATACCAACTCAGGTATATGCTCTCTAAAGAGCTGTAGGGCTGTTTAGAGGGCTGTAAAGCACTGTGAAGCAGTATATAAGTCTAAGTGCTATTGCTTCTTATTTGTTATTGTCCCGGTTGTCACAGCTTGTGACTTTCCAAAAATGGTTGTTGTCCCTGCTGCCGTTCGGGAGAGCTTTCTTTGGACCTAATGAGGAAATTGTGAGTTCCTCAAGGTCGACAAAGTGCCTCTCCTTTCTTCACCACCCTTCCAAGGTGGCTTTGACCCCTTAGGGTCTCCCAACAGCAGTTGCCAGCTAGAATTCACAAAACTCAGCAGATTTCCGCTATTTTCCAGCCGTTCTTGCTGCAACATCAAACGGACATCACTATTATAATTGATTACGATCAGCTCATCAAATCCTTGATCTTTGAACAGAATGAGACTTTACTAAGTTCAAGAAAAGTCATGTTTGTAAATTCCACATTAATGTGCAATGCGGTGGAATCTCCTTACATTTCGTAGGTATTATAATCAGTCCATATATTAATTTTAACTCATCCAACATATGTATAGGTTAAATCCTTTTGACTTAGTGTCAAACGAGGTCATCTGTTAATTTAACATTTTGCCAACCACTGTGTTATTTTTCCAGCTGATTGTTGTAAGTTGCTATCTGTATTCTACCTCGTTGCCTTCACATGTTTCTAAATTGATGTCCAAATCCTGTAAGAAGATGACATTTCAATTTATTTCAGAAATTTCAGTACAGCTATTGTGATCTCATCGAATTAGTGCTCCAAACTATGGTATGTCCAAGATCAGCAAAGCATGTCACTGGGCAACTAACCAGAACTAGAAATCATAAATAGAACTCGGTGCCATTAAATTGGATTTGATGTGATGTCTAAATCATTAGACAGCAGCTGCTGGCCACTAGCAGTATCCTGAGATTGTTGCATAATGGGGGGGGGGGGAAGGTGCGGGGAGAGATGAGAAGCATTTCATTCGATGTGCAATTAAAAAAAATTGGAAAGATAGACTGACCTTGGAGATTGGACCTATTGCATTTAATCAAACAACAACTGATAAGAGACAATATTAAGAATCAAATACGGCTATTTGATACAGGACAAATTAATAGAATTAATTTTGGGGATGTTTTGGGATAGTTAAAAAGCCGTGGTAAATTTTCAACCAGTTGATTACAATAGCCGTTTCTTAACAGAAGAGTTTGGAATCTTTTTTTTATTGCTGCTGTTCTTCCTGATAACTATTTTGTTATTAATACAATATATAGATGACAGGTTAACAATTTGTAAATAGAATTAGTAGTTTAGTTATTTAAAATTCCTTGGGCCTGTTTCGCAAGGGACGGGAAGCTAATATTGTTGTAATCAGAGGTGATATTCAGCAGGTTCTGACCAGTTCTGGAGAACTGGTAGTGGAAATTTTGAATAGTTCGGAGAACCGGTAAATACCACTTCTGACTGGCCCCGTCCCCATCTATTCTCTGCTTCCCAAGTCCCAGCTGATTGAGAGGGAATGGGGATTTTGCAGTAACTTTCCCCTGGAGTGGGAGAGAATGGATATTTTACAGTATCCTTCCGCTGCCATGTCCACCAAGCCACACCCACCAAGCTATGCCACACCCATAAAGCCATGCCACACCCACCAAGCCACACCCACACAACTAGTAGTAAAAGATTTTGATTCCCACCACTGGTTGTAATATATAAATCAGCATTCAACTAGGGAGGACAATGTGTGTATATCAGAGGTGGGTTGCTGCTGGTTCAGCCCAGTTTGTCTGAACCGGTAGTGGAATTCAGGCCTGGGTTGCAGAACTGGCAGTGACTCAGGCTTGACACTCCCCAGAACTGGTTCTCCGTTGTCTTCTGCCATTGTTGGCATGCGCAGAGCAATTTTTAGTCAAATGTGCATGTGCAAGTAACACGCGACCGGCACGCGTGCAGCAAACCAGTACTAACCGGTACAGGAACCCACCCCTGGTGTATATGTGTTATCAACTTATGGGGAGCCACAGGGCCTACCAAAGTGATCACTCGTATATAAATCTAAAGGATATATGCCAACAGATTCCTTTGTTTCCTTTCTCAAAAGGATGAGAAACCATCCTATAGATTTATATTAGTTGAGAGCCAAGGTGGTGCATTGGTTAGAATGCAGTATCGCAGCCTAATTCTGCCCACTGCCAGGAGTTTGATCCTGACACACTCAAGGTTGACTCAGCCTTCCATCTTTCCCAGGTCGGTAAAAGGAGGATCCAGATTGTTGTGGGCAATATGCTGGCATTTATAAACCACCTTGTGAGTCCTGTAAAGCACCATGGGGTGGCATATAAGTCTAAGTGCTATTGCTATCATAGTGGATTTGGAAAACGTCAAAAAAAAAGAGAGAAGTTATTTGGCTGTATACTGTGAACTAGGCATCCAACCTTCTTGTATTTATTCATTGTTTCCACTTCTCCTTCTAGAAGAATTGAAGGCACCACTGGAAGAATATGTCAACAAGAGATATCCAGGCCTTGTGAAGGTAGTCCGTAACCAGAAAAGGGAAGGCTTGATCCGAGCTCGCATTGAAGGCTGGAAAGTGGCTTCAGGGCATATCACGGGCTTCTTTGATGCTCATGTGGAATTCACCGCAGGCTGGTAGGTGACCATGTAAGATGTGCTGTTTTAATTCTTCACCCTTAGGTCGTTTCTACTCGTCTTGCCTTCAGCTGGGCTGTTTTTGGTTCAACAGAAGCACCTCATCTGTTTCACAATTCTGTTTTTTATTCAATAGAAGGGGACAAAAAGGCAGCCAAATAGCAGGCCATCTTTCAAATGTGACCAGACAATATCTTGACAAAAGGTAACCGCTGTAGAGTGTGTTTACTTGTGTTTATGCTTTGCCTTCTCTGTTTGTAAGACTTTCCAATGCAAGGAATGAGCAATATTGCACAAAACAAAAGAAAGCAAGAATAAAAAATAAAAAAAAAATCCCCAATGTTTAAAATTTGGTAATACTGCATCCAATTTGGGCTGTCATGATATAAAAAAAGATGCTGAGACTCTAGAAAAAAAGGCAGAGAAGAGCAACAAAGATGATTAGGGGATTTGAGGCTAAAACATATATAAATAAAGAATGGTTGCAGGAATTGGGTATGTCTAGTTTAATGAAAGGAACAATAGCAGGGTTACAATTTAGAATAGAATAGAATAGAATAACTGTTATTCCATTCTTCTAGTCGAACCCCCTGCTCGGGTAGGAAACCCTACACCACTTCAGACAAATGGTTATGCAACATCTTCTTAAAAACTTTCAGTGTTGGAGCATTCACAACTTCTGGAGGCAAGGTGTTCCACTGATTAATTGTTCTAACTATCAGGAAATTTCTCCTTAGTTCTAAATTGCTTCTCTCCTTGATTAATTTCTGTCCATTGCTTCTTGTCCTGCCCTAAAGTGCTTTGGAGATTAGCTTGACTCCCTCTTCTTTGTGGCAGCTCCTGAGATATTGGAAGACTTATCATATTTTAGAGGCTGCCAAAAGAAAAGGGAGTCAATCAATAGGATAGGGATAGGGATAGGGATAGGGATAGGGATAGGGATAGGGATAGGGATAGGGATAGGGATAGGGATAGGGATAGGGATAGGGATAGGGATAGGGATAGGGATAGGGATAGGGATAGGATAGGATAGGATAAGATAAGATAAGATAAGATAAGATAAGATAAGATAAGATAAGATAAGATAAGATAAGATAAGATAAGATAAGATAAGATAGAATAGGAATAGAAATAGGATAGGAGAGGGATAGGGATAGGGATAGGGATAGGGATAGGGATAGGGATAGGGATAGGGATAGGGATAGGGATAGGGATAGGGATAGGGATAGGGATAGGATAGGATAAGATAAGATAAGATAAGATAAGATAAGATAAGATAAGATAAGATAAGATAGAATAGGAATAGAAATAGGATAGGAGAGGGATAGGGATAGGGATAGGGATAGGGATAGGAATTGGAATAGGAGTAGGAATAGGATAAGATAGTCTAGGAATAGGAATAGGATAGGAATAGGATAGGATAGGGATAGGATAGGATAAGATAAGAGAGAATAGGAATAAGATGGATAAGATAGGATAGGATAGGATAGGATAGGATAGGATAGGGATACGATAGGATAGAATAGGGATAGGATAGGATAGGAATAGGATAGGATAGGAATCGGATAGGGATAGGATAGGCTAGAATAGAATAGAATAACAGAGCTGGAAGGGACCTTGATGGTCTTCTAGTCCAACCTCTGCTTTGACAGGAAACCCTATACCTGTGATGGTAAACCTTCGGCACACATGCCAGAAGTGGCACAAGAGCCCTCTCTGCTGGCACCCCAGGTCAGATCTCTATGGCAGTGTTTCTCAACCTTGGCAACTTGAAGATGTCTGGACTGCAACTCCCAGAATTCCCCAGCCAGCATTTGCTGGCTGGGGAATTCTGGGAGTTGAAGTCCAGACGGCTTCAAGTTGCCAAGGTTGAGAAACACTGCTCTATGGCAATAATTTGACTCTGAAAGAAAAAAAAATATTACTCTTGGAAGCTAGACATAGTTTCTTCTGTATTTTGAGAATCGCAAATGCCCCTTCTTTAAAAAGTTGGCCTAACGATGAATCAAACGAGAGGTGTTTAAGAATGGCACAAAAATGACATTGACAAAGCAGTTCAAGGATTCTGAATAGAAAGCCTTCGTCTCCCCCCCCCCGCCCCCTTAAGCTTTCATCTCAAGCCCATCATAGGTTTCCTGACTATTTTAGATTCTTTCACTATGGCAAGTCATAAAATGTGTAAAATCGGATTTAATGCAAGAGCGGAGAATCCCAGCGTTTTCAGAGAAGCTGTTAGAGGAAGAGGGTGCAGCTGACTGGAATAGGAGGCAGGAAGGAAGCAGCAACTGAAATGGAAGCAAATCACTGTGCCTGACCTTAAAAAAAAGTTGCATATTGATCAGGACAAAGTTGGACTCCCCCACACTCCCCACCCCTTTTTAACAGCAATTTCATAATGAAGCGTATGGGCTGGGGAAGGAAATGCAGCTTCCAAGAATAGATGGGGTGAAAATGTTGAACCCCGTTTATTCTGGAAACGTGTCGTTTCTCTTCACTGGACTGGAGGCTAAAACATATGAAGTATGGTTGCAAGAATTGGGTATGTCTAGTTTAATGAACAGAAAGATTAGGGGTGACATGATAGCAGTGTTCCAATATCTAAGGGGTTATCCCAGAGAATGGGGGGGGGTGTCAACCGATTCTCCTAAGGGTAGGACAAGAAGCAATGGATGAAAACTTAACAAGGAGAGAATCAACCGGGAACTAAGGATAAATTTTCTGATAGTTAGAAAAATTTATTTATTTATTTATTTATTTATTTATTTATTTATTTATTTATTTATTTATTTATTTATTTATTTATTTATTTATTTATTGTTTAATTAGCCAACCATCTTACCATAAAGTAACAATCAGTAGAACAGCTAGCCTCTAGAAGTTGTATTTAGTATTTAGTATTTAGTATTTTATTAGGATTTATAGGCCGCCCTTTTCCCTGAGGGGACTCAGGGCGGCTTACAATCATTAGGGAGGGGGTGCAATTCAAAATAAACAATATGTGAGCAAAATAAAATAATAAAAACACAACTTGCATTCAACATTCAACACTCGGGTGGGGCAAATTAGAGGCTTATCCCCAGGCCTGTTGGGATAGCCAGGTCTTGAGGGCTGCGCGGAAGGCCTGGACGGTGGTGAGGGTGCGTATCTCGACGGGGAGATCGTTCCACAGGGTCGGAGCTGCAACAGAAAAGGCTCTCCTCCATGTAGTCGCCAGTCAACATTGACTGGCGGATGGAATTCAGAGGAGGCCCAGTCTGGTGATCTTATCGGTCGGAGGGAGGTAATCGGCAGAAGGCGGTCTCTCAAGTACTCAGATCCACTACCATGAAGGGCTTTGTGAATGCTCCATCATTGGAGGTTTTTAAGAAGAGATGGCTAAGACTCTGAGCTTGTTGATCAGAAAGGTTGGCAGTTCGGCGATTTGACTCCCTAGTGCTGTGTAACGGAGTGAGCTCCCGTAACTTGTTCCAGCTTCTGCCTATTTAGCAGTTCGAAAACATGTAAAAAAATTCAAGTAGAAAAATAGGGACCACTTTGGTGGGAAGGTAACAGTGTTCCTGTTCCATGCACCTTCAGCATTTAGTCATGCTGGCCACATGACCATGGAGACGTCTTCAGACAATCCTGGCTCTTCAGCTTTGAAATGGAGATGAGCACCGCCCCCTAGAGTCGGGAACGACTAGCACATATGTGCAAGGGGAACTGTTACCTTTACCTAAGAAGAGATTAGACTTTTAACTTTCAAATTAGAACAAGCCCAGCAGCATCTGTGGCAAGCTACAGGGCTGTCAAAATTATAACATTGGATTACGTCATCACACAAATCCAAAAATTGCACCACAATGTCTGATATCAGGTATCAAGTATCAACATGAAATTTTAGTACTGTTTCAACTGCACCGGTAAGACCACGCTTGAAACACTCTGTCCAGTGTTGGCCATCATGATATAAAAAGAGATGTTGAGAACCTAGAAAGAGTACAAAGAGGAAAAACAAAGATGATTAGGAGGCTGGAGGCTAAGGCATACAATGAATGGCTACAGGAATCGAGTGTGTCTAGTCCAATGAAGAGAAAAACTAGGTGTGACATGCTAGCAGTCTTTCAATATGTGAGGGACTGTCCCAGAGGAGAGGGACTCAGCTAATTCTCCAAAGCATCTGAGGGCAAAACAAGAAGTAATGGGTGGAAGCTTATCAAAGAGCGATCCAATCTAGAATTAAGGAGACATCTCCTGACAGTAAGAACGATTAATCAGTGGAATGGCTTTCTTCCAGAAGTTGTGGGTGATCCATCATGGGAGGTTATTAAGAAGAGATTGGGCAGTTATTTGTCCTGAATGGTGCAGGTTCTCCTGTTTAAACAGGGGTTGGACTCAAAGACCTCCAAAGTCCCTTCCTATTCTGTAATTCTGTATTCTAGTCTGTGTTCCTGTTGTAGGTAAGGTTGTACTTGGCACACAAGAAGAAGCCATTCAAATGTCCTTATTTGTTCCTCAAGGGTTGTAAGGGAAAGTGTTGGGGCCAATCATCTGCACTCAGCAGAGTGCCATCCTACTTAGTTACGGGATCAAGGAGAAACTGGATGCCGCGTGCTTTTAGGGAGCACCAAACAGTTATACATCAGGTTACCTGTTGTATATCATTCTATTCCTGGGCACAATCACCATGGCAACCACTTTGCGAAAACACCCACACTTGACTAAAAATTCCAAAGGTGCCTGTGACCCCCAACATTTATATTTCACTGTTTTGAAAAGAAAATAGATAATGGAGAAGCATATAAGAGGCATGTGCCAGAATACCCGAATAACAGAGTTGGAGGGGAACTTGGAGGTCTTCTAGCCCAACCCCCTGCTCAAGCAAAAAACTTTGTAACATTTCAGGTAAGTGGTTGTCCAATCTCTTCTTAAAAACTTCCAGTGTTGGAGCACCCACAACTTCTGGAGGCAAGTTGTTCCACTGATGAATTGTTCGGTCAGGAAAGATGTGGTATTAGATATGACGTAGAGCAGTGTTTCCCAACCTTGGCAACTTGAAGATGTCCGGACTTCAACTCCCAGAATTCCCCAGCCAGCATTCGCTGGCTGGGGAATTCTGGGAGTTGAAGTCCAGACATCTTCAAGTTGCCAAGGTTGGGAAACACTGACGTAGAGAATATGGTTAGAGAAATTCTAGGAGGAAATTACATCTCAATAATGCCTACTCCCAGGAGAATGGAGATGCTTTAAGAAATATCCTGGCTTGGATTTTAATGACTCTTGTGCCTATTTCAGTTCATGGTGGGCATGGTAACATCAGCATTAAACTGCTTTGATTCATGAGTTCCTTAGACCAGGGGGTGGCAACTTTAAACACTCAAAGAGCCACAAAGGTCCTAACCGAAAGCCCCCCCTTCAATTCTGGAGCTGAATGGACAGCTCCCCCACAATAGAGTCTCTAACCCTAACCCTAACCCTAACCCTAACCCTAACCCTAACCCTAACCCTAACCCTATCAATTGTGGAGCTGACCAGTGATAGGGAGCTGCAGCAGAGGGATGAAAGAGTCACATGTGACTTCAGAGCCACGAGTTGCTGACCTCTGCCTTAGACCAACAGCATTCCAGGGTCAACCTTATGTGTTTCGAATACTTGATTCCTTGAAATCCTATTGCCCTTGTTCACAGTTTGGAAAAGATTCAGTTTCAGGATCATATTTCAGTTTCAGTACCTTGGACAGGGATATGGGCAGCACGTAAATTAAGCAAATAAATAAAGGGTTCCATGGTGGGCAGCCACCCCCTCTCATCTCTTTCAGTATCCTAAGCACAGCTAGTATTCTGAGTAAGAACAAGGGCCTTCAACAATAGGCAGCGTTCAAGCAATGAGCAGATCCCGGTGTAGAAGTCTTGCAAGTCCTCCCTTTAATGGTTTGCTCATTTCTCCCTGTCTCCAAGATCAGGGGACATGGTGGCTCAGTGGGTAAGATGCTGAGCTTGTTGATCAGAAAGGTCGGCAGTTCGGCGGTTCAAATCCCTAGCACCGCGTAACAGAATGCGCTCCCGTTACCTGTCCCAGCTTCTGCCAACCTAGCATTTGGAAAGCATGTAAAAAATGCAAGTAGAAAAATGGGGATCACCTTCAATGGGAAGGTAACAGCGTTCCGTGAGCATTTAGCCATGCCAGCTACATGATCACAGAGATGTCTTTGGACAGCACTGGCTCTTTGGCTTTGAAATGGAGCTGAGCTCCGCCCCCTAGAGTCGGGAACAACTAGCACATATATGCAAGGGGAACCTTTACCTTTACCAAGATCAGCTTTAAGTGCTTTACAAATGCTTTTTTCTTCTTCTTCTTCTTCTTCTTCTTCTTCTTCTTCTTCTTCTTCTTCTTCTTCTTCTTCTTCTTCTTCTTCTTCTTCTTCTTCTTCTTCTTCTTCTTTTTCTTTTCTTTCTTTCTTTCTTTCTTTCTTTCTTTCTTTCTTTCTTTCTTTCTTTCTTTCTTTCTTTCTTTGGGTAACAAGGGTGGACTTTACTACTGTGAAAATATTCTTCCTAGTCGATGAGAGGAAGTTGCTGCTGTTATTGGCTATTGATTGACATATTGATTTGGTGTTTATTTGGTGTTCATTGTTATACAATGAATAGTATTGAAGTATTTAAACTGCTTAGATTTTAGTTATGGGTTTGCATGAAGCAACCTGTAACTCTTATAATTAATAGTAGAGGCCCCGTTTTGGTGTAGTGGTTAAAGGCACTAGTCTTCAGTTTGCAGGAGGCTGCGAGTTATAATCCTATCTTTGACACAATGCCAGCTTAGTGACTTGAGCCAACCCCACTCTCTCATTCCTAAGAAGAAGACAACACTTGGCAATCACTTCCCAAAATGTTGCCAAGAAAATTGCTTGGAATTGTCCAGGCTCTCACCAACAAGGAAGACTGATTTAAGGGCAGAACTAAATAAGTACCGTAAGTAACTATTAGGGAAAAAAATTGTGACCCATTCTGAGCCTGGTTTTCAAACAAAACAGGACAATTGCTTGAAGCAGAGGGGACATTTATTTGACAGCAAAACAGACAGCTTAGCAATTGAAGGTGGCCACAAATTGAAACAAAAGTTTGGTCCACATTTATGGAAAGTTCCATCTTCTGTTGTAGCAATGTGTGAATGTAGACTGTTCTCCCAACCTGGAAATATGCTGGGTCCAGTAGAGAGGAAATTCTCACCCTGCGGGGTTTTGCAATCTTTTTCCTTTTACTGAAGTGACAGATTTGAAGTTGTGGGGAGCCTATTGGGTTTACAAAAGATTTTCATACCTTGAAGGATTTTCCTTAGTTTTAATTCAGTTGCTGGGGTGTTCCAATTTTCTAGCTAAAGGTATGCTTCATTTCAGCCTAGGTGCCAGAAACAGTGGAAAGTCTTAAGCAATTTTTGATTTTATTGTTTGGGGTTCACTGATGTGTCAGAGAAGGTCAGGTTTAGTGAGTGGCATGGATGGCAAGGTCCCATGGAGGTTTTTCTTCTCACATCACCTAAAGATCATGTCTTGCCAATATTCTAACTGCCATATTTTTCAGACTATAAGATGCACCAAGATTTTGAAGAGGTAAATTTTTAATAAAAAGTTTTTTTCCTCCCTGACCCCAGGGAGCACTTTGCAGGCCTCCCAAACCCTCTGCATGCCCCGTTTTGTTTTTTTTTGTGAAAAATGAGGCATGAAAAATGGGGCTTTCATGTTGGGAGGCCTGCAAAGTGCACCTGGGGACCGGGGAGGGCAAAAACGTGGTTCTACCACAAATGCATGAACGACAAAAGCGCGCCTGACTAAACTGCGGTGACAAAAGCGCGCCGACAAAAGCGCGCCAACGAATGAGTGCTGAAGCGCACCGACAACAGCACACCAACAGAAGCGCGCTGTAACCCTAACCCTAACTCTAACCCTAAACCTTACCTTAACTTAAATCACGCTTCTGTTGGCGCACTTTTGTCGGCACGCTGTTGTCAGCGCGCTTTTGACATCGCGGTTTTAGCGCCGCGGTTTTGTCGGCACGCTTTTGTCGTTCGCGCATTTGTCGGGTCATGCAAAAACGTGACGTGGGGGGTTTGGGAGGAAAGAAATGGGTCTGCAGAAGGTTTGGGAGGCCTATAGAGCAGTGGTCCCCAACCCCCGGTCCGCGGACCGGTGCCGGGCCGTGGAGTACCTGGCACCGGGCCGCGCAGCGGCCGGGGGCCATGATAGCTGCAGTGGCCGGGGGCCATATTTGCAACTTTGTAGTCCTCATGAACGCGCCCTTTCTCTGCCCCCCCCCGCCGCCCCAGATGTGCGGGGCTGGGGGGGCGAGGGGAGGCCCGATCTCCCCCCCGCCCTCTTGCTCTGCTCGTCCCGGGAGGGAGGGGGCGGCGGCGGCGGCCTCGGCCCGAACTTGGGATGCTGCTGGCGGAGGCTGCCTGGGAGGCGAAACTTTGTCCGCGGACTCGCCCGGCCCACCTGCCCCGTGGAATGACGAGGGGGGGGCAGGAGGGGGCGGCGGCGCTGCATTTTCCTCCCAAGGAGAAACTAAGGTTGTGGGGGGGAGGGGCGCAGCACGGCCGTTTCGGGGGAACTTGGGGAGCTTCGCCGTTCCGAGAGGCCGAGGGAGGCTCCACTGCGGGAGGGAGGGGAGGGCGCCCGCCCACCGCTGGCGGCTCCCTTCGCCCAGCCTGGCTCCACAGTAGCTCTCCAGGGCTGTCATTTTGTCGCCGAAGCGAAGGCGCGCACTTGGCCTGGCGGCCGCTCGGGCTGAAAGGACGCGGAGCCTCGTGCTTCCCATGGAGGGGAGGGGGCAGGCGGCCGACCTCCCGTGTCGCCAGGCGGTTCGCTGACCCTTCCGAGAGGCGAAGGCTTCGGTGCGCCAGGCCCCCCACCCAGCCCCGAATGCCAAGCCGACTGCGTCTCCTTCGACCCGCCTGGTGAAGCGCCCATTGCCGCCCCCCGACCGAGTCTGCTTCTTCCCGTTTTATAGCTGTGTATTCTACTCCTTGTGAAGAGTCAAATATGGTGTCAAGATGCGTATTCTGTAAACTCTGGGAATGCTCCATACTTCATGGAGGGATATGAGTTCCTTGAATGTGTTGCATGGAGTCTTGCGGATACAGGCTCAAAAGGAAATAGAGAAATTCGGCTATTTAGAACTTACTCAGAATGTTCACCTAAGAATAACACAGGTTTATGCCAAATTTTCATGTACTACTCTTGAGAATTTTGTCAAATCAGATTTTACTTTTTAAAACATTAAAATAGCTTAAAAGAAGCAACCTAGTTAATATTCAATAAAATTTTACATTTTACAGCGCGCGCGAACAACGCCCCCCCACTGCGCGTCCTCAGCGGGCCACAGTAAAATTATCAAAGGCTGACTGGTCCGCGGCGATAAAAAGGTTGGGGACCACTGCTATAGAGTGTTCCAGGGTGCTGGGGAGGGAAAAAATGAGCAAAAAATGGGGCATGCAGAGAGTTTGGAAGGCTTGCAGAGTGCTCCTGGTGGTTTGGGAGAGCAAAAACACCCCTATTTTGTGAAAAACTGCCCCCTTTCACTCATTTTTCCCCTCCCCAGCCCCCAGCAGCACTCTAGAGGCCTCTCAAACCCTCTGCGCATCCATTTTTGCAAAAAATGGAATGTATGGGGCGGGGTTTCAGGAGGCCAAAAATGCTGTATTCAGTGTATAAGATGCACCCAGATTTTCACCCTCTTTTTTGGGGGAAAAAGGTGCATCTTATACCCCGAAAAATACAGTAGGTGGTTTACCAGCCTCCTACAAAGGTACTAAACACCAACAGTTGAAAATGTGTAGGAGAAGGAGAGGCAAAACCTGGGGGCAGAGTCAAAGGAGGGATCAGTTTGGAATCCCTACATAGCCACAATTGAACTTAGTCCAATTCCTTTTGAATTCCATTGAATTCAACTTAACTAATTTAACTCCAAGCAGGTGCTAACTATTAATTGAGAAGATTCTTGTGCATAGGCATGATTAGTAATAAATCAGTTTAATTGGACCATCAGTTGTGAATCTGATCTTTAATGCCTGTCATTAATCATTGAACTAATTTATTACTCGCAATTAACACTTGCTTGGGGTTAAATAGGGGTCAAAAGTATGGGATGGTGCACTTAGTTTCAAGGTAAAGGATCCCCTCGCACATGTGTGCTAGTCATTCCCAACTATAGGGGGCGGTGCTCATCTCTGTTTCAAAGCCGAAGAGCCAGCGCTGTCCGAAGATGTCTCCGTGGTCATGTGGCTGGCATGACTAAATGGCAAAGGTGCACAGAACGTTGTTACCTGCCCACCAAAGGTGGTCCCTATTTTTTCTACTTGCATTTTCACATGCTTTCAAACTGCTAGGTTGGCAGAAGCTGGGAGAAGGAACGGGAGCTCACTCCATTACGCAGGGCTAGGGATTCGAACCGCTGAACTGCCAACCTTTCTAATCGACAAGCTCAGTGTCTTAGCCACTGAGCCATCACATCCCTGCACTTAGTTTGCTTATGGTTATATAAAGGAGCCTAGGCTGATCCCTCTTTTAACTCCTACCCTAGGGTCTGCTACTCCTTCCCTTTCAAAATAATTTGCATTGGCTTACATACAGTTTGTGTGGGCATCTCTTCCTTTCTCCTGAGATTATAATAAATGCTTTTATTTTTATTAACATCATTTGAAAGACGTTCTGTAGCAAGGAAGCAAGATTGAGGTGGATCTTACAGAGCACTCTTGATTCTTCAAAGTACAAATAGACTTCATTTTGCCATTTATTTATCTGTTGCAGTTCCATCATTCCACACTTCCAGGAATTCAACATTTATCCTTATTACTTTCCCTTGTGAAGCAGCCTGGCCTGGAATAGATGCATTGGGTCTAGGTCACCCCAAAAGTTCTGTGGCTGAGTAGGGCCTTGAATTTTATTTTTGCCAGCTCTAAACCCAGGAGGAATCCAATTAACCATGATTACTTTTAACAAAACCACTTTAAACTCCTCTTCTTAAAAGCTCCTTTTATGCCAAAGATATCTATGGAAGAGTATCGGTAGAGTTAAATTCTATTCTGTGAAAGGACTAAGAATTAATGGGTTTTCCCGTTTCTTCCTCCTCTCGTGATAAACTCGATTTTATTTTTTAGAAATAAAATTTGTTGCTCTTCCGCTTTCTGCTTGATATAGATGTGACAGGAGAGTCTCGTGCACAATTCATCCTGTGCCATGGAAAGAAGAAGCTATTGCTCCCAGGAGGAAAATGGTAGAAATATCTGCAAAACAGATGGGAGTGGGGGGATGGATTTCAAATGGGTTTATGGGTTTTCCTTTTGAACAATGAACCCCAAAGATACGTTTCAAAGGCATCTTTTCAACCCTGGCATTTATAGGTCGAGCTTAACTGCTCTTATCCTTCTCGGGTGGCTCATTCTTCAGAGCTGGGTGTTATATATGCAGCCGAAAAGGCTGCATATATACTGCTGTTTACGAAAAGGTCATCTGAAAAGACCTTCAACAGAGAAGGTATTAAGGAGTTGTCTCTGCTTTTGACTATGCTGAGAGTCTGTTGCTTAAGAAAGCAGGATGGTACCAGGATCACATTATGTGGATGATTTCATAGTGTGAGAATCAAGAAATATAGCCTATTGAGCTATTAGATTCAATAAGTCCTATGGATGATAGAAAGCCCCAGAAGAGATAGGAACCAAAGTTTTCAGCTAGGATGATTTCAAAATTTACCAGAAATATTTGTAATCCTGCTGAACCGTTGCTAACTGCGAAATATGTTTGTTTGTTTGTTTGTTTCTTTCTTTCTTTCTTTCTTTCTTTCTTTCTTTCTTTCTTTCTTTCTTTCTTTCTTTCTTTCTTTCTTTCTTTCTTTCTTTCTTTCTTTCTTTTTTGCAAAATATGCCCTTGTCTGGATTCGTTTAAAACAGGAAAAATGAAACTGTTGGAAATGAGGGATTGAAAGTAATGTTACACAGGTGTTCACAGATAGTGACAGTTAGTGAGGTTGTGAAGCATGTATGTGGTTAGAAGAACAGTATAAAAGATCGGGTTCAAGATCGGCTCGGCACTCTTTGATTTACAATACAATAGCAGAGTTGGAAGGGACCTTGGAGGTCTTCTAGTCCAACCCTCTGCCTAGACAGGAAACCTTATACCGTTTCAGACAAATGGCTATCCAACATCTTCTTAAAGACTTCCAGTGTTGGGGCATTCACAACTTCTGGAGGCAAGTTGTTCCACTGATTAATTGTTCTAACTGTCAGGAAATTTCTCCTCAGTTCTAAGTTGCTTCTCTCCTTGATTAGTTTCCACCCATTGCTTCTTGTTCTACCCTCAGCTGCCTTGGAGAATAGTTTGACTCCCTCTTCTTTGGGGCAACCCCTGAGATATTGGAACACTGCTATCATGTCTCCCCTAGTCCTTCTTTCTATTAAACTAGACATACCCAGTTCCTGCAACCGTTCTTCATATGTTTTAGTCTCCAGTCCCCTAATCATCTTTGTTGCTCTTCTCTGTACTCTTTCTAGAGTCTCCACATCTTTTCTACATCGTGGTGACCAAAACTGAATGCAGTATTCCAAGTGTGGCCTTACCAAGGCATAATAAAGTGTTATTAACACTTCACGTGATCTTGATTCGATCCCTCTGTTTATGCAGCCTAGAACTGTGTTGCCTTTTTTGGCAGCTGCTGCACACGGCTGGCTCATATTTAAATGGTTGTCCACTAGGACTCCAAGATCCCTTTCACAGTTACTACTGTTGAGCAAGGTACCACCTATACTGTACCTGTGCATTTCGTTTTTGTTGCCTAAATGTAGAACCTGACTCTTTTCACCATTGAATTTCATTTTTTCATTTGTAGCAGTCCTTGTAGGACTTGCTATATCTCATTGGCCCTCTGCATTAATATGTTAATGCAGTGTATTACTGCTATTATATCTTTTATATCTATTCATTTCTAATGTTCCAAATTATTAGAAACAATAAACCTCTGATTTTAAAGTAAGAATTTTTGCTTGTGTTGTTGCCTTTGTTTCCTATTGGAATTTTCCTATGACAATAGCATTAACTCTACTTTCAATCACTCAGGCTCTGGGCATCTCCCGTATCCTCAAGTTATTGTCAGTGTGCCAGAAGAACCCAACTCCAAATTAAAAACTCAGAGACAATCATTTTCTCAAACTTCCCTT
This sequence comes from Thamnophis sirtalis, assembly GCF_051295495.1. NCBI lineage: Eukaryota > Metazoa > Chordata > Lepidosauria > Squamata > Natricidae > Thamnophis > Thamnophis sirtalis. The sequence continues at coordinate 10,495,393 of NW_028261386.1, read as the reverse complement.
TTATTAGAGTAGCTATACTGGCACATCTGGGAAAACCCAAATCTGAGAGTTCTGGGTTTTCCCTCAGTAAGTCAAAAGCCCAAACCCAGCCCCTGCACCCATCAGTTCATCAATGGTCCAAACACAATCTGTCCCAACTCAAGACATCATTTCAACCACCCCTCCAGGTTCAGGGGTACCATGACCTTGACCAAAAAGAAGAATGCTATTATGTTTAACTACATTCCCTCTACTAAATCCCCCCCTTCTACTTTCCCAGGCACAAGAATGTGGCAGCATGGAAGTTTCCGGAGTTAATATGGCTTTCAAAGCTGATACTTAAAATCCTTCGTTTCGTGACCATTAAAGTTACAACATCACTGAAAAATGTAACTTGCAACTGTTTTTCACAACTCTTGCAGCATCCCCATAGTTCATCGTCATCTTTTAATGATCCCATAAGGTGGAGCCTGGGCAATTGAATGGAGCTGAGTGTTTACTGGCCAGATGCCCTTCCCTGTCACCAGTGTGGGGTTATATTTGGCAGATATGTTCTCATTGTGCCCAGAGAGAGAAATATTTGTCTCTACCTAGGATCGAACTCACAGCCTCCAGATTGTGAGGCGATTGTGAGCTCCACCTCTAGGCCACTAGGCCACTGAGCAACCCCATCGTTAAGTGATCAACATTCAAATACTTGATAACTGACTCTTATTTATGACGGTTGCAGTGTCTGGGGGCCACGTGATCATCTTTTGCAACCTTCTGACCATCAAAATCAATCAGGAAGCTGAATTCACTTAACCACGGCATTACGAACTTAATAACCGTAGCGGTTCGTTTAACAACGGCAGCAAGAAAAATTGTAAGATAGGGCAAAACTTATCAAACAGCTATCTTGTTTAACAAAAGAAATCTTGGGCTCAGTTTTGGTCATAGATCAAGGACCACCTGTACTGAAATGCACTCTACATAGGGGTAGCCTTGAAAGAATATTCAGAAGCTGCAGCTGGTGCAGAATGTGGTGGCAGAAGCAATTTCGGGTGCCCCTAGGGTTGCACATGTAACACCTTTGGATCATTGAGTTCCAATTTGTTTATGGGTCCAATTTAACGTGTTGGTCACACTTTTAAAGTCCTTTATTGCATGGGACCAGGTTATCTAAGGAACCCCCTCATCCCATTTTCTTAAAAAAAAATATTTTATTATTTTTCATTCTTTTATTTTATATGAATCCCATCTTAGTTATTTTTACAAATAACTCAAGGCCGGGAACGTACCCAACACACCTTCCTCCTCCTCCTATATTCTGCACATCAACAACCATTTGATGTGGGTTGGGCTGAGAGAGAGTGACTGGCCCAGCTGGCTTTCATGCCTAAGGAGGGACTAGAACTCACAGTCCGCTATTGATTGGCCCAAAATTACCAGCCAGCTTTCATGCCAAAGGCGGGACTAGAACCCACAGTCTCCTGGTGATTGAACCAAAGTTACCAGTTAGCTTTCATGCCAAAGGCGGGACTAGAACTCACAGTCTCCTGGTGATTGGCCCAAAGTCACCAGTTAGCTTTCATGCCAAAGGTGGGACTAGAACTCACAGTCTCCTGGTGATTGGCCCAAAGTCACCAGCTAACTTTCATGGTGAAGGCGGGACTAGAATTCATAGTCTCCTGGTGACTGGCCCAAAGTCACCTGCCAGTTTTCATGCCAAAGGCGGGACTAGAACTCACAGTCTCCTGGTGATTGGCCTAAAGTCATCAGCTAACTTTCATGGTGAAGGCGGAACTAGAATTCATAGTCTCCTGGTGACTGGCCCAAAGTCACCTGCCAGTTTTCATGCCAAAGGTGGGACTAGAACTCACAGTCTCCTGGTGATTGGCCCAAAGTCACCAGTTAGCTTTCATGCCAAAGGCGGGACTAGAACTCACAGTCTCCTGGTGATTGGCTCAAAGTCACCAGCTAACTTTCATGGTGAAGGCGGGACTAGAATTCATAGTCTCCTGGTGACTGGCCCAAAGTCACCTGCCAGTTTTCATGCCAAAGGCGGGACTAGAACTCACAGTCTCCTGGTGATTGGCCCAAAGTCACCAGTTAGCTTTCATGCCAAAGGCGGGACTAGAACTCACAGTCTCCTGGTGATTGGCCTAAAGTCATCAGCTAACTTTCATGGTGAAGGCGGGACTAGAATTCATAGTCTCCTGGTGACTGGCCCAAAGTCACCTGCCAGTTTTCATGCCAAAGGCGGGACTAGAACTCACAGTCTCCTGGTGATTGGCCCAAAGTCACCAGTTAGCTTTCATGCCAAAGGCGGGACTAGAACCCACAGTCTCCTGGTGATTGGCCCAAAATTACCAGCCAGCTTTCATGCCAAAGGCGGGACTAGAACCCACAGTCTCCTGGTGATTGAACCAAAGTTACCAGTTAGCTTTCATGCCAAAGGCGGGACTAGAACTCACAGTCTCCTGGTGATTGGCCCAAAGTCACCAGTTAGCTTTCATGCCAAAGGTGGGACTAGAACTCACAGTCTCCTGGTGATTGGCCCAAAGTCACCAGCTAACTTTCATGGTGAAGGCGGGACTAGAATTCATAGTCTCCTGGTGACTGGCCCAAAGTCACCTGCCAGTTTTCATGCCAAAGGCGGGACTAGAACTCACAGTCTCCTGGTGATTGGCCTAAAGTCATCAGCTAACTTTCATGGTGAAGGCGGAACTAGAATTCATAGTCTCCTGGTGACTGGCCCAAAGTCACCTGCCAGTTTTCATGCCAAAGGTGGGACTAGAACTCACAGTCTCCTGGTGATTGGCCCAAAGTCACCAGTTAGCTTTCATGCCAAAGGCGGGACTAGAACTCACAGTCTCCTGGTGATTGGCTCAAAGTCACCAGCTAACTTTCATGGTGAAGGCGGGACTAGAATTCATAGTCTCCTGGTGACTGGCCCAAAGTCACCTGCCAGTTTTCATGCCAAAGGCGGGACTAGAACTCACAGTCTCCTGGTGATTGGCCCAAAGTCACCAGTTAGCTTTCATGCCAAAGGCGGGACTAGAACTCACAGTCTCCTGGTGATTGGCCTAAAGTCATCAGCTAACTTTCATGGTGAAGGCGGGACTAGAATTCATAGTCTCCTGGTGACTGGCCCAAAGTCACCTGCCAGTTTTCATGCCAAAGGCGGGACTAGAACTCACAGTCTCCTGGTGATTGGCCCCAAGTCACCAGTTAGCTTTCATGCCAAAGGCGGGACTAGAACTCACAGTCTCCTGGTGATTGGCCTAAAGTCATCAGCTAACTTTCATGGTGAAGGCGGGACTAGAATTCATAGTCTCCTGGTGACTGGCCCAAAGTCACCTGCCAGTTTTCATGCCAAAGGCGGGACTAGAACTCACAGTCTCTTGGTGATTGGCCCAAAGTCACCAGTTAGCTTTCATGCCAAAGGCGGGACTAGAACTCACAGTCTCCTGGTGATTGGCCTAAAGTCATCAGCTAACTTTCATGGTGAAGGCGGAACTAGAATTCATAGTCTCCTGGTGACTGGCCCAAAGTCACCTGCCAGTTTTCATGCCAAAGGTGGGACTAGAACTCACAGTCTCCTGGTGATTGGCCCAAAGTCACCAGTTAGCTTTCATGCCAAAGGCGGGACTAGAACTCACAGTCTCCTGGTGATTGGCTCAAAGTCACCAGCTAACTTTCATGGTGAAGGCGGGACTAGAATTCATAGTCTCCTGGTGACTGGCCCAAAGTCACCAGCTAACTTTCATGGTGAAGGCGGGACTAGAACTCACAGTCTCCTGGTGATTGGCCCAAAGTCACCAGTTAGCTTTCATGCCAAAGGCGGGACTAGAACTCACAGTCTCCTGGTGATTGGCCTAAAGTCATCAGCTAACTTTCATGGTGAAGGCGGGACTAGAATTCATAGTCTCCTGGTGACTGGCCCAAAGTCACCTGCCAGTTTTCATGCCAAAGGCGGGACTAGAACTCACAGTCTCCTGGTGATTGGCCCAAAGTCACCAGTTAGCTTTCATGCCAAAGGCGGGACTAGAACTCACAGTCTCCTGGTGATTGGCCTAAAGTCATCAGCTAACTTTCATGGTGAAGGCGGGACTAGAATTCATAGTCTCCTGGTGACTGGCCCAAAGTCACCTGCCAGTTTTCATGCCAAAGGCGGGACTAGAACTCACAGTCTCTTGGTGATTGGCCCAAAGTCACCAGTTAGCTTTCATGCCAAAGGCGGGACTAGAACTCACAGTCTCCTGGTGATTGGCCTAAAGTCATCAGCTAACTTTCATGGTGAAGGCGGAACTAGAATTCATAGTCTCCTGGTGACTGGCCCAAAGTCACCTGCCAGTTTTCATGCCAAAGGCGGGACTAGAACTCACAGTCTCCTGGTGATTGGCCTAAAGTCATCAGCTAACTTTCATGGTGAAGGCGGGACTAGAATTCATAGTCTCCTGGTGACTGGCCCAAAGTCACCTGCCAGTTTTCATGCCAAAGGCGGGACTAGAACTCACAGTCTCTTGGTGATTGGCCCAAAGTCACCAGTTAGCTTTCATGCCAAAGGCGGGACTAGAACTCACAGTCTCCTGGTGATTGGCCTAAAGTCATCAGCTAACTTTCATGGTGAAGGCGGAACTAGAATTCATAGTCTCCTGGTGACTGGCCCAAAGTCACCTGCCAGCTTTCATGGCTAAGGCAATTTCATCTACCCTTTGCACCCCAACAGGCAGGGAAGGCACATTATAGAGCCCATTGGTTAAAGAACTTTGATTGATGGGGTCTAGAAAGAAAGATTTCTCTGCTTTCTGCTGCACAGTGACTTGCTTTCTGCTTGTCTCCAGAGACAAAAGGCCCTCGCCATCCTGGGCTTCTGGAAAAGCATTTTGTCCTGGCTCTGCTGACTGGCCTCAGAATCCCAGAATGCTTTGCACCCCTGGGGTTGGTTGGAGGGATGAACAAGCTCCTTCTGGCTTTTAACTTTACAATTGTCCCTTTTAACTCTGTTTTAATTGAGTTTTTAACTTCTTTTTTTTAACAATAGCATTTATATCATTTTACTGTTTTATCTGCAAATTGCCCAGAGGCACGCAAGTGTGATGGGTGGTATAAAAATTGGTAAAAAAATAAAAAAATAAAATAAAGATGACATATTGAATTTAGGTGCAGGCAGGCTTTTGACCAAAGAAGATAGCATTTAATACTGTGGGAGGTTGTAGAGAATTACAATAGCAATAGCACTTCGACTTATATACCACTTTACAGAGTTTTACCGCCCTCTCTAAGCCGTTTACAGAGTCAGCCTATTTGCCCCAACAGTTTGGGTCTTCATTTTAATCCCCCCCTTGGAAGAATGGAAGGCTGAGTCAACCTTGAGCCTGGTGAGATTTGAACTGCCAAATTTCAGGTAGCCGGCAGTCAGCAGAAGTAGCCTGCAGTACTGCACTCTAACCACTGCACCACAGTGGCTCAATGGATAGAGATTGAGCACAATGGATTAGAGATTAGACTGTGTTACTCACATAATCTTGGTGGTGCAGTGGTTAAAGTGCAGTATTGCGGGCAAACTCTGCCCACAGTCTGGAGTTCGATCCTCACCAGCTCAATGTTGACTCTGCCTTCCATCCTTCTGAGGTCAAGAAAATGCAATATGTAGTAAATTGCAATATGCAACATGCAAATAATGCTTCTACATTTTAAACCACTCAGAGAGCGCTGTAAAGCACTATGGGGCAATATATAACCCTAAATTTCTATGCTATTGCTATGCTATTACCATAACAATGCTGTGATATATTTTATTTTTTTGAGGGAAATGTTTGTTCCCCCTTCCAAGACAAGCAAAGGAAGCATTGTATTGCCACATTTGGAAGCTGGCATGTTAGAGATTCAAAGAGAAACTCCTAATCTCATATTATACTTGATTCTGAGGAGAATATAAAGGGACCGTGATTAGTGTTTGCAATTTAAATGTCAGGAGAAGCATCCAAATTTTGAAAGCTTGCATGACATTGGAACTGTGTCACTCGCAGTGCTAATTTCCCATTCAGGCAATGTTTTAGTCAACCTGCGTCACAAGTGGGAACACAGATTGGCAAAGGTACAGTTAATTTCTTTCCAGGACTACTGAAAGGCAAGTCCTACAGAATTTAATGGAAACTTACCTTCAGGCATCTACCTCGGATTGCAGCCTAAAATCCCCGTTGATGGATTCAATTGATCTCCCTCCCTTCCACAATCTTTGTTGTCAGCCTGTGTGAAATCTTTCCTGCCTTTTGAATGGGGATAAGGAAAGACGTACTTGAATAACCTTGAGATAGCTGCCTCGCCATTGCATGCTCTTTTCACAAGGTGAAGTTCCTTGATGCTGTCTAAGCCGGTGCAATTGTTAAAGGATTTATTGACTTAACATAAGCCAAGACTGAATAAATATCCATATACTGTTTTCTGGAGTGGTTTATTTTATTGGGCTTTAACTCCACTTTATTTTTATAAAGGCCAGTAATTTCCAGGCACAAAGCTCTCAGCGCCTCCCCCCCCTTAAAGATGCTTGCTTTTTATCTTTGGGAAAATATATTGAAATAACCAATAGTTAAATGATACAGTACAAGCTGGATCCTGATCCAACCCCTAGTTTCTTCTACTCGGGAATAGAATAGAGAGACAATGTGTTCTAATGGTTAAAGTGCTGGAATAAGATAGAGAAGATCCAGGTTCAAGTCAACCCACAACACAGGTGTCTTTGGGTGACTCGCTCTCCCTCAATCCAATGCTCTGTGTTGTTGCGGTGAGCATAAAATGAATGAAGATATTTGAAAGTTACGTTAGGAGTCCAATGAAAAGGTAGGATATAAAATGGTGATCAGGAGGAGGATAATAATGATGAGGATAGAAAAGAAAGCGCAAATAATAGCAATAGTAATAGGCTCCTTGGGTGCAATCCCAAAACAACTGGAGCACCACTTGAACACCATCGGCATTGACATAATCATCATCAGTCAATTGCAGAAGGCTTGGAGCAGCTTACATCTTTAATGCACCTTTAACTACATCAGCTATCTTTCTCAAATCCTTGGGAGTTTACAGTTTATTAGGATTTGGGAGCTTGATAGGTGGATAAAAATGCCAAATTCAGTCTCAACATCTGGCTAACTGTGCGACCAACTATATAGCAGTAGCAGTAGACTTATACACCGCTTCATAGGGCTTTCAGCCCTCTCTAAGCGGTTTACAGAGAGTCAGCATATTGCCCCCAACAATCTGGGTCCTCATTTTACCCACCTCGGAAGGATGGAAGGCTGAGTCAACCCTGAGCCGGTGGGATTTGAACCGCTGAACTGCTGATCTAGCAGTAGCCTGCAGTGCTGCATTTAACCACTGCGCCACCTTGGCTCTTGACTATAATAGCATAGAATGTATGGTATTACCCCCCCCCCCCCAAATAAATAAGATCACTCTGGATAACAATCCCACTTGGGTTTTTGAGCACATGTGCTAAAATAAGCCCTCCCGTGAAAATAAGCCCTCCCCGAAAATATTGCAGCACAGCAGCAGCCATGAGGTGACCACGCTCGCTGCCTCCTGCACCTCAAAAATAATAAGACCTCCCCGACAATAAGGCCAAGTGCTTATTTTGGGGGTCAAAAGAAAATACAACCCTGTCTTATTTTCGGGGAAAACACGGGTAGGTAAATAGGTGGACTAGAATTTTGATTCCTTATAAAAAAAGATTGCATATACCACAAGGTATCAAATTATGAAAACCAATCTAATCAGTTGTGTGTTTCTTGGAATGTAATTGCCTGGAATCTTTCCAAACTAATGGTTTGGTTGTTCTCTTCCAGGGCAGAGCCAGTTCTTTCAAGAATCCAGGAGAACCGAAAAAGGGTCATCCTCCCATCCATTGACAATATCAAGCAGGACACCTTTGAGGTGCAGCGCTACGAAAATTCAGCCCATGGATACAGCTGGGAGCTGTGGTGCATGTATATTAGTCCGCCAAAGGATTGGTGGGATGCAGGAGACCCTTCCTTACCTATCAGGTGGGTTCTGAATTGCAAGATGTTAGGCATTCACAATGTTTTCTTTTTCTTTTTGGAGGATTTTTTCAGAGTGGAATATAATTTATTTTATTTATTTATTTTATTGTCATTTATAGGCCGCCCTTTTCCCTGAGGGGACTCAGGGCGGCTTACAATTCAAGGGGAGGGAGTGCAAGACAAAACATGAAATAATAAGTGAATAGAAAATAAAACAGTAAAACACGACTTTCATTCAACATTCGGGTGGGGTAGGTTAGGATCTATCCCCAGGCCTGACGGGATAGCCAGATCTTAAGGGCTGCGTGGAAGGTCTGGACGGTGGTGAGGGTGCGAATCTCCATGGGGAGATCGTTCCGAAGGGTCGGAGCTGCTACTGAGAAGGCTCTCCTCCGTGTAGTCGCCAGTCGGCATTGACTGGCGGATGGAATTCGGAGGAGGCCTAATCTGTGCGATCTGATGGGACGAAGGGAGGTAATTGGCAGAAGGCGGTCTCTCAAGTACTCAGATCCACTACCATGGAGGGCTTTATGGATGGTAAGTAGCACCTTGAAGCGCACCCGGAGATTAACAGGTAGCCAGCGCAGCTCGCGGAGGATAGGTGTTATGTGGGCGAACTGCGGTGTGCCCACTATCACTCGCGCGGCCGCATTCTGGACTAGCTGAAGTCACCGGATGCTCTTCAAGGGCAGCCCCATGTAGAGCACATTGCAGTATTCCAGCCTCGAGATCACAAGGGCTCGAGTGACTGTTGTGAGGGCCTCCCGGTTCAGGTAGGGTCGCAACTGGCGCACCAGGCGAACCTGGGCAAATGCCCCCCTGGTCACAGCTGACAAGTGATGGTCAAAAGTCAGCTGTGGGTCCAGGAGGACTCCCAAGTTGCGAACCCTATCTGAGGGGTGTAGAATTTGACCCCCCAGCCTGAGCGATGGAACACTGGCCAAATTATTGGGAGGGAAACACAACAGCCACTCGGTCTTGTCTGGGTTGAGTACCAGTTTGTTAGCTCTCATCCAGTTCTTAACGGCCTCAAGACCCTGGTTCATCACGTCTACCGCTTCATTGAGTTGGCACGGGGCGGACAGATACAACTGAGTATCGTCCGCGTATTGATGGTATTTTATCCCGTGCCTCCGAATGATCTCGCCCAGCGGTTTCATGTAATAATGTGATATAAATCAACATCTTAACCTGATACTGGCATTAGAACTTGGCCAATTTATCATATTAAAAGCCTCTCCTTCTGAACCGGTGAGGAGAACTTTGAATTGCTGACTGGAAATAAACAAACAAACTAAAATATCTAGAAGAGACACCAGTTTTTATTTTTTGATTGTTCTTATTGCGTTTATTGGGTGGCTTTTCTTATAAAAGAGCAATATGGTGTTGCTAGGTATTTACTTTGGTTCTATATAGTCTTCATGTCCCCACTAATCATCAAAACTTCCTCTTCCTCCTCCTCCTTATTCTGATTTTTAACTGTAAACAAACTAAATCTTAGTAATTGGATCTACAATATTCTCACTTTTTTTTGTCTGATTGATTTTTCTCCAACATAAAAAGAAATTCATTGCAAGAATGCCTCTAGAGATCATACATACATACATACATACATACATACATACATACATACATACATACATATACACACACACACACAAACAAACAAACAAACAAACAAATAAATAAATAAATAAATAAATACATAAATAAAAAGATAGTGGGCAACTGAAGCCCTATGGTGGGAAAATATTCCCACTTTTCACCAGATAACAGACTGGAAGGCTAGAAATGATTATAGAAAACCAAGTCATCACGTTGTATTTTAAGAAATGATGCTTCATGCCTCCTTACGTTCACCATTGCAGGCAATGTGTTGTAGTGTTCATGGATTTCTCTCAAAATTCTCAAGATACCCAGCAGTCCAAAAATATTGTCTATATTTTCCCTTTTTGTTTTCTCTTAACAACCCTGTTATTTCTTGCACTCGGGTGGAACCGGGGTGACTGAATGGAGCTAAGCATTTACTGGCAGGATGCCGTTCTTGATACCTATGTGGAGTTCACAGCAGATATTTTCTCTTTGCGCCCAGAGAGAGAAATTCTGCCATTACCTAGGATCGAACTCACAGCCTCCTGATTGTTAGGCCACCACACTGCTCTTTCTCATTCCTGTTGTATTCTTATTAATTTATTAATATACCTTGTCTTAAGAGTTAGGAAATTAAAAAAAAACCAATGACATTTGAGTGCTATGGATAACAAACCATAAGTAAAGCCAATTGTCAAATGTTTCTAGAACTCTTCAGACAAACATTTGACTTGCTCAAGAGGCATTGTGGATACTTAAATGTGGATGTTTGTAGAAGAGCAGGCGGAGTTAGGGGCTGGAGTTAAGCATGTCATCAGCTTAGAGTCCTTACATTCCCACAAACAATCCAAATCCAACCCACCTTTTTTTATTTAGAATTTATTTATTTTTTATTTTCAAAACAAACACAACACATAAAAACTTCCTTCTTTACATACTGTAGAAAGTGTATCAGTTGGTTACAAAATACTTTCATGCATCTCTTCCACAGTCATCAAGCATAATTCATATTAACTCAAGTATTTTAACTCAAATATTTATACATGTTACCCTTATACCTCCATTTTTAATTTGACTATAATTATTTAAACGTCCTTCATCATAAAATATACCAAAATTTAATACATAACCACATACTGGCATTTCATTTACTATTTCTAAAATCCTCCAATAACACTGAATCCTTATGTCCTATTCTAGGTAAACATCCATAATATTTAGTAACAAACTTTTCTAATCCTCCTTTCCAGATCACTGTTGGCAATTTCCATCCAGTTTCCTTATATTGTACCCATACATATATATAGGTTGTCATCATCAAATCCAACCCCCTTGAATTCAGTTGACCCTTATCTGGCCCCAATTTAGTACTTTAGATGAATGAAAGTTGACTATATTCTTATGTATAGGCTTGAAAAAATATTTTGTGCTGCGACTTAATGAATGGCCCCGATCCTTTGTCCATTTTATTCTCGTTGGAATAAAATGTAGCTAATGTACATCTTGTACATGAGCTACATTTAGCTTTTCACATGGCTCTTCGTTTAGGCATTTGTCCATAGGTTTATTGTGTTAATTGCCATTGATTGGTTTTTACTTTACCTATATTTTGTGGTTGTTGATTTTCTCTGGTCCTTTGTGTCATAATTCCCCCTTTTTATTAGAATAAAAAAATTGGAAAGTTGGGAACAATTGTATGCCTGAAAAATGGATTGGCAAACCACTCCGTGGCATTATTAATAAAACCACAGCGGGATAATGGGCAGAAAGAATACTTTAAGGAACTGAAGGAAGAGCTGCAACCAAGACAATGGGTAGAGGAAAGAAATTTGAGTCTGAGGCAGAAACGTAATTTGAGAAAATGTCTCAAGCTTGACCTTCCCTGGTTCTCTTGTGGATAAAGGGATGGAGGGAGGGAAGACGGGCATTCAGACTTGCAAGATTCTATTCCTGTAACTTTGTAATAAAAGTAGCATTAACATTCATAATTTTTGGTTTCCCTGTCTGGTTGACCTTGAAAGGTTCTCCATAAAGCCATCAAGCTGAATCTGAGCATAAATTAACAGAATAACACAGCTGGAAGGGACCTTGGAGGTCTTCTAGACCAACCCTTTGCTCAGACAGGAAACTACATTTCAGACAAATGATTGTCCAACATCTTCTTAAAAACTTCCAGTGTTGAAGCATTCACCACTTTCTTTTGGAAGCAAGTTGTTCCACCGATTAATTGTTCTAACTGTCAGGAAATTTCTCCTTAGTTCTAGGCTGCTTCTCTCCTTGATTAGCTTCCACCCATTGCTTCTTGTTCTGCCCTCAGGTGCTTTGGATAACACCTTGACTCCCTCTTCTTTGTGGCAACCCTTTAAATATTGGAACAGTGTTACCATGTCACCCCCTAGCCCTTCTTTTCTTAAACTAAACACACTGTCAGAGTTCTCCTAAAGAAAGAAGACGCCGAGGCTTGAGTCTTCTCAGATCCATTTTAATAGAGGTGTCATATTGGCACATCTGGGCAAACCCGAATCTGGACGTTTCCAAGTTTTCCCCACCCAAGTGAAAGTTCAAGTCCCTGCCCAGCACCCTCATGTTCGTCACATGGCCCAATCAGGCATCGTCCCAACTGGAGATGCCTCCCAGTCACGCCATCATAGCTGCAGGGCAAGGTGGCCTTGAATCTCTGAGAAAAGAATGTTATTTTGACCACATATCTCCCATACGCTATCTATCCCCCCCCTCCTGTTTTCCCACAGTAAAAAATGTGGCAGGCCTGAAGGCCCAATGCAAAAGATGGCTTCCAGGTCTGATACACACCCAATTTCAGCAAATGTTCTTTATATGTTTAGCCTTCAGTCCCCTAATCATCTTTGTTGCTTTTCTCTACACTCTTTCTAGAGCAATGATGGCTAACCTTTTTGTCCTTGCATGCTAATAGCCCCACCCCTTGCGTGCCCTGCCCCAATCTGCATGGTCGCACAATTTCCTCGTGCTCCATTTTCGGCCTAGCAGGCCAGTGGTGGGTTCCAAATTTTTTTAGAACCTCTTCTGTAGGTGTGGCCTGCTTTGTGGGAGTGGCCTGCTGGCCATGTGACTGAGTGGGAGTGGCTTGGCAGCCATGTGCCTGGGTGGGAGTGGCTTGGCAGCCATGTGACTGGGTGGGCATGGCCAACTTGTAAAATGTGGTGAAACTCACTTAACAATGCTCTTGCTTAACAACCAAAATGTTGGCTCAGGAACTCTGGCATTTGAAGCACGCAAGTCTTAAAGCTGTCAAGTTACAAGACCCTTGCACCCCTAACCCTTTAGAAAAAAAACAACCCCAGGGGTGTTCAAACTTGACAGCTTTAAGACTTGTGGACTTCAACTCCCAGAATTCCTCCTCTCACTCTTCATCTTGATGATGTGCAGACGGGTGGGGGGACGGAGTTGGAACTGGTTCTAAATGGCACTGTAGATTTGTGGAACCTCTTCTATAGAAGAAGTTAGAACTGATAGGAACCCATGGAGTTGTGATCTTGGTTTGAGGGGTAGTGAGACCTTACCCCTGTCATGGTCAGACCACTACCTACTGAGGCTTGACTTTCGGAGACCAAACCCTCACTGTAGGGAGGAGGAACCGATTAGGTGGTTCCACCCCAGGCGACTTATGGACCCTTTGGGCTTTCAGACGGAGCTTGGGGTTGTTCCTGATACCCTCGCCCGCAGTCCGGCGGAGACTCTGGTTGCTGCTTGGAATTCAGCAGCGGCAGGGGCTCTTAACCGGATTGCGCCTTTACGGCCGATCTGAGGCAGTGGATCCAGGAGGGCCCCTTGGTTTACTGAGGAACTCCGGGAGATGAAGCGCCGAAAGAGACGCCTAGAGCAACGATGGAGATCCAGTAAGTCCGAGTCAGACCGAGCACTTTTAACATCCAGCATCAGAGCCTATCTTCGGGCAATTAGGACGACTAAAAGAAGACACATTGCCTCTCTGATTGCTTCCGCTGAGTCGCACCCAGCCGCCCTGTTCAGGATAACCCGTTCCCTCCTAAATAGGAGGGATACGAGCGATCCTTTGCAGGGCAGAGCTGAGGATTACGTCCAATTTCTCGCGGATAAAGTAGCTCGGCTTCGGATGGACCTGGACTCCAATTGCGCAGAGCCAGCTGAGGCACCAGGGGGAGAATCTGGAAGGACATCACTGGATTGATTTCCAAGCTGTTAGCCCTGAGGACGTGGACAAGGCCATGGGAGCTGTAAGTGCCTCCACATGTGTATTGGACCCGTGCCCCTCCTGGCTGGTCGCTAACAGCAGGGAGGTGACACGGGGCTGGATCCAGGTGGTTGTTACCGCCTCCCTTCGGGAGGGGTGCTTTCCCCCCGCTCTAAAGGCGGCGGTGGTGAGACCCCTTCTGAAGAAGCCATCTTTGGATCCAGCCATCTTAAACAACTATCGTCCAGTCTCCAACCTCCCCTTTGTGGGGAAGGTTGTTGAGAAAGTGGTGGCCTTTCAGCTCCGGCGGTCCTTGGAGGAAACCGATTATCTAGATCCCTTCCAGTCGGGATTTAGGCCTGGCTACAGCACGGAAACTGCTTTGGTCGCATTGATCGATGATCTCTGGAGAGCCAGGGATGGAGGTTATGCCTCCGTCCTAGTGCTCCTTGACCTCTCAGCGGCCTTCGATACCATCGACCATGGTATCCTTCTGCGACGACTGTGGGAGGTGGGGGTGGGAGGCACTGTCCTACAGTGGTTCTCCTCTTACCTTTCGGACAGGTCGCAGTTGGTGTTGGTCGGAGGGCAGACATCGACCCCTAGGCCCCTCAATTATGGGGTGCCGCAGGGTTCGGTCCTGTCCCCCCTCCTGTTTAACATCTACATGAAGCCGCTGAGTGAGATCATTCGACGGCACGGGATAAAATACCATCAGTATGCGGACGATACGCAGCTGTTTCTGTCCGCCCCGTGCCAACTCAATGAAGCAGTTGACGTGATGTGCCAGTGCCTCGAGGCTGTTAGGGACTGGATGGGGGTTAACAAGCTTGTTCTCAATCCGGATAAGACCGAGTGGCTGGTGTGTTTCCCTCCTACTAATTGGCCAAGTTTTTCATCTCTCAGGCTTGGGGGTCAAACAGTACGCCCCTCAGACAGGGTTCACAATTTGGGAGTCCTCCTGGACTCACAGCTGACTTTTGAACACCACTTGTCGGCTGTGACCAGGGGGGCATTTGCCCAGGTTCGCCTGGTACACCAGTTGCGTCCCTACCTGAACTGGGAGGCCCTCACAACAGTCACTCGTGCCCTTGTGACCTCTGGACTGGACTACTGCAACGTGCTCTACATGGGGCAGCCCTTGAAGAGCATTAGGAGACTTCAGCTTGTCCAGAATGCAGCCGCGCGAGCGATCATGGGTGCACCTCGGTTCACCCACGTAACACCTATCCTCCGCGAGCTGCACTGGCTGCCTATTGGTCTCCTGATACGCTTCAAGGCGCTAGTCATCACTTATAAAGCCCTTCATGGTATTGGACCTGGGTACTTGAGAGACCGCCTGCTGCCAATCACCTCCGCTAGACTGATTAGATCCCACAGATTGGGCCTCCTCCGAATTCCATCCGCCGGCCAGTGTCGACTGGCGACTACCCGGAGGAGAGCCTTCTCTGTGGCTGCTCCGACCCTTTGGAACGAACTCCCCGTGGAGATTCGAACCCTCACCACCCTCCAGGCCTTCCGCAAAGTTGTTAAAACCTGGCTGTTCCGACAGGCCTGGGGCTAAAGAGCTGTTGCCCCCATCTTGAATGGTATGACTGTTGTGTGTTTTTAAATTATGTATTGTTATGTATCGTTTATTTTTTATTTTTTGTCTGTACCCGCCCCCTTCCCTGATTTGATTTGTTAGCCGCCCTGATTCCCCTTCGGGGGGAAAGGGCGACATATAAATATAATAAATGAAATGAAATGCCTGTAGCAGGCCTATTTGGAGCCTCCTGGGACCAAAAAAGGGGTGCCGGGGGGCACCCAGCAGCACCCCACCCCTTTTTGGGCCTAGCAGGCCTCCCCAAAGCCTCCTGAGATCAAAAATGGGCACACAGGGGAGGCACATCCCCCGCACTCCCCCTGCCCTCTGCACATGCGCATATGACTGCCCACTCCCCCCACGCATGTGCACGCTTCTCCTGCATGTGTGGCAGAGACCTGTAAATCAGCTGGCTGGCAGGAGTACATGCATGTGCAGTGGAGCTGAGCTGGGGTGACGGCTCGTGTGCTGACAGAGAGGCCTCCACATGCCATCTGTGCCATGCGTGCCATAGTTTCGCCATCATGGTCGTAGAGTCTGAATATCTTTTTTTTACATCATCGTCTTTACTTGAAGGAGACTTTACTTCGAAGTGCCATTCTACGTCTGCTCCTAAAGATGGATATTGGGCACCACATTTCTAAGAAGACCGTTATTTTCCCATCCTCTAATTTCCACCTAAAATTATCTTCCTTTCCACCTGTGCAAATAGATGCCACAGCAGAGGAATAATACACACCTGTAGCAAAAGAGGTTCCTGATCATTGCCTTGTGGGAGAAAAATTGTTGCAAAGATGTCCAACTTGACCTGAAGTGACCTCCCAAAAGTCACTGGAACTAGATCAGAAGCCCGGTAGACTTTCACCAAAGTGCAGGAAGGGGGATGAAATAAAATCTACAAAGCCATAGCTTGGAAGGAGACAAGATAATATCACAGAGCAGAATTGGGTTTGCAGTCAAAATCGTCATAGTAGAAAATAGAAGAATAACTCCCCAGACAGGCTTGGTATATCTGAAAGACATTCCATCAGGCTTGCTGTCCATACAGTCTGCTCTCTTTGAATGAAGGACAGACATCTCTTCTCTTCTCTTCTCTCCTCTCCTCTCTCTCTCTCTCCCCCTCCCACTTTCCCTCCCTCTCTCTGTCTCTCTGTCTCTCTCTCTGTCTCTCTGTCTCCCTCCCTCCCTCCCTCCCTCCCTCCATCCATCCATCCATCCATCCATCCATCCATCTCTCTCTCTCTGTGTGTGTGCATATCTCCCTCCCTCCCTTCCTCCCTCCCTCCCTCTCTCTGTCTGTCTTTGTCTTTGTCGTTGTCTCTGTCTCTCCCTCTCCCTCTCCCTCTCTCTCTCATTGCCCAGAATCAAATGAAACTGTAATGCTTCATGAAAAAGTGAACTTGAGGTGGGGGTTAAAAAACTGCTTGCTTGATCACTGGGATAAAAATAACTAGATTGAAAGTGGGATAATCAGGAACATCTGTGTACTGATCAGGGAAGAAAAGCAAAGGACTTAGAGACCATCAGTATGATTCGCAAAGTTGGGGAAAAAACCTCAAAGATCACCAGATTATGCATTGTTGAAATGATAGGTGGCCATCCATTCCATGCTTAATGATGTTGAATGTGTAGGGAAAGGATTGGCGGAATCAAGGGGCAGAGTCAAACGAGGGATCAGCCTAAAATCCTTACATAGCCACAAGTGCAATAGGCCCAACTCTCCTTGAATTTTATTGACCCTTATCTAACTCAAGCAGGTGCTAACTGTTATTTGAGACTATTCCTGTGCATAGGCATAAAAAGTAAAGGTTCCCCTTCACACATATGTGCTAATCGTTCCCTACTCTAGGGGGTGGAGCTCATATCTATTTCAAAGCTGAAGAGCTGTCCGAAGACTTCTCCATGGTCATATGGCCGGCATGACTAAATGCCGAAAGCGCACAGAACGCTGTTACCTTCCCACCAAAGGTGGTACCTATTTTTCTACTTTACATGCTTTGGAACTGCTGAGTTGTCAGAAGCTGAGACAAGTAACGGGAGCTCACTCAGTTACGCGGCATTAGGGATTTGAACCGCCAAACTGCCGACCTTTCTGATCGACAAGCTCAGCGTCTTAGCCACTGAGCCACCGCGTACCACTGTGTAGGCATGAGTAGACACAAATCAATTTAACTGACCTTCACGTCGACAAAATGGAGGTTTAATGATCTCCAATGGAGAGTCCACAATCACTCAAATATCCCAACTCTCCACCTTCTTGTAGCCCAAAACAATTCTGCTGTTGAAGTCAATCTTTTTCTTGTAATCAAAGCCCACTAACATCTGAAACAATGGGCAATCAATTATCTAACTCTTTTAAGCCACTGGCTTCTTAAAGAGAGCTTTGAAAAATTATTCACTGTTGTTTCTAGTTTTCATCACCCTGAGTAGTTGAGCTTCACCCTAAAATTTGGCCAGCTCGTTACTTAGTTTACGGCTCCAAATGGGATGGTGTCACAAGGGAATTAAGACTGATCTACAAGGGCAAATTTATGGAGACATTGATGGCTACCAGACGTGCAGACTATACATTATCTCCAATAATGGAGAGACACCATGTCTGCTGATACCAGATTTATTCATTTATTTGAATTTTTTTTTAAAAATCCCACTTTTATTGTTTATAAATAATGCAAGACTGAGAACATACATAATGCTCTTTCCTTATGTGAGTTGAACTGAGAGAAAAGGACAGGCCCAAAGACATCCAGCTGGCTTTTGTACCTAAGCCTAGATTAGAACTCAGAGCCTTCTAGTTCCTAGCCTTGGGCCTTAATCACTAGGCTAAAATGGGGAAGCTGAAGAATGGGAGTGCTTTTTTCGTGATAACCTGCCTGGGGTTCTTCCAGAAACATTTAGGAATGTGGATAGTAGATTATATTGTTTTTAAGATTATTCTGACCTGTTGCCTAGCAATTTATGCTATTTCATAAAGTGTTTGTTTAAATGTTTAACAAATATCCGGGTTCCAGTTAAAATATATCCAGAGATGGGCTGCTGGGGGTTCATATGGGTTCAGGCAATCTTCTAGCTAGGATTCCACCCAGTTTGGCAAACCCCCAATGCCACGCCTGGCTGGACCCTCCCACCCCATCCTGCCCTGCCCATCCTGCCGGGCTGGACCCTCCCACCCCGTCCCGCCCCGCCCATCCTACTTGACCCCACCCCTTCCAGAGTCTCCACGCAGCCCATTCATCAGGCCAGATAAGTGCAGGGCCCGCATGGAGGCTCGGGGAGGGGAGGAAAACGGGCATCCCGGAAGTTCCGGAGGGCCTCTGGAGCCCAGGGGAAGCAGTTTTCACCCTCCCGGATGCTCGAGGAAAGCCTCTGGAGCCTGGGGAGGGCAAAAAATGTCCCCCCCCCACACCCTGGTGCAGGAAGCTGACTATTCCACGCCCACCATGGCCACCCCCACCAGGGGTGGGTTCTGGCTGCTGCTACTGCTGGTTTGCTCAGGGACGCACTGCACACGTGGGGGGGGGCACTTGATGCATGCTATGCACACATGTGCAGTACTAAAAATGCTTATGCTCATGCGCAGAAGCAAAAAACAAGATGGCGGCACCCATGGTGCCGCCGAGAGAACCGGTTAGGAGGCGTGGAAGGCCAAGTTGCTACCTACTCGGCCAAACTGGTCCAAACTGGTAGGAACCCACCTCTAACACCCACCCAGCAAGAGGCAGTGAACCTGACGATGCAATTTTTGAAGCCCACCCCTGGATATGTTCACCTATGGGTCTTTCCAAGGGGAAATAGGAGGTTTATAAATAAACAATCAGAACACAACTATGAAGCTAAAAATTAAAATATTTCCTTTATATGGCCAGTTGGGGCTGGAATCATGCTGGAGATCAAGAGAGAAGTCCATGGAGACATTGGTAGCTGCCAGCGTGATGATGGGAAGCTGCAAAAACAAGACAAGTGACACCAAAGGGAGCAATCCTCCCTTCTAATCTCAACATCCTTTCCCCCTGAATTATGCCACTACATATAACTGTCTGGAGGGGGAAAAGGGATGCTCATAATTCATGTATGTAAAAGGGCCATGGGAGAAAAGCCAGATTGCAATCAATATTACACAAGTCCTGGCATACAAATATCGAAACTCAGAAAGCAGATGCTTGGCCGGAGTTTTACTCGTCTCAGAATGACTGTTCCAACTGAGCCTGGGAAGGGTTTGTGAACATCAAAGCCAAAAGAAAGGAGGAAGAATTTGGATGAAATAAAAACTACATGTGTGCAGTTCTAGTATTAGACTGGGGAGGGGTGATCTATTAGTGAATAACCCTTAAGACTTCCATTCAGTTGAACTTTGTGCTTGGTTTTGTTTTTTAAAAAGACACAGATTAAGAGAGTCCTCCGGGATTGGGCGGCCTATAAATCCAATAAATTAAATTAAATTAAGATTAACCGAGTTGGAAGAGACCTTATAGGTCTTCTAGTCCAACCCCCCACTCAACCAGGAGACCCTACACCATTTTTGACAAATGGCAGTCCAATCTCTTCTTGAAAGTCTCAAGTGATGAAGCCCCCACAACGTATGAAGGCAACTTCTGTTCCATGGGTTGATTGCTCTCACTGTCAGAAAGTTCCTCTTTATTTCTAGGTCGAATCTCTCCTTGGTCAGCTTCCATCCATTATTCCTTGTCTGGCCTTCGGGTGCTTTGGAAAATAGTTTGACCCCTTCCTCTATGTGACCTCCATTCAAATATTGGAAGACTGCTATCATGTCTCCCCTGGTCCTTCTCTTCACTAGACTAGCCATGCCCGGTTCCTGTAACCGTTCTTCATATGTTTCAGTCTCCAGTCCTCTAATCATCCTGGTTGCTCTTCTCTGCACTTTTTCTAGACATCTTTTTTATAGTGTGGTGACCAAAACTGGATGCAGCACTCTAGGTGTGGTCTTATTAAGGCTTTATAGAGTGGTATTAGTACCTCACTTGATCTTGATTATATCTCTTGGTTAATGCAATTTAGAATTGCATTGGCTTTTTGGGCTGCCGCTGCACATTGCTGGCTCATATTTAGCATATTTGTCCCATAAGACTCCAAGATCCTTTTCACAGTTACTGCTATTAAACCAGTTGATATGTGTTTATATGTGTACACAAGACAGAACAATATTCACTGTTCTATAAGATACCAAGAGAACAGTGGTGGGATTCAATTATTTTTACTACCAGTTCTGTGGGTGTGGCTTTGTGGGCATGGCATGGTGGGTGTGGCAGGGGAAGGATACTGCAAAATCCCCATTTCCTCCCCACCCCAATCACCTGCTTTCCAGCTCTGTTCTCCTGTTCAGGGCAACAAAAGAAGATCAGCTGGGAGGCTGAGAAGCAGTGTGGGCAGAACCAAACTATTTGCCAGTTCTCTAAACCAGTGGTTCTTAACCTGGGCGATATCGCCCCCCCCCCCCAGGGGGTGATTTCATTTTTCAGGGGGCGATGAAACGAAAAGGGGTGACATGGGGGCGAGGGAACGGAAGGGGGGTGATATGGGGGCGATGGAGCGAGAAGTTTTGGGGACACTTTTGAGACATTTTTTCGTACAGTGAACACTGTATATCTGTTGTACAAAAACATCAGATCGCTCGCTATTAGTGGATGGAACTGTATTTTAAAATGTTCCTCCAGCTAGCTTCAGTACAGAACGCCGTACATATATGAATACGCATCACTCATCTTCATGCGCATTGGGCAGCAGCCTCCATCACTCTACCCATACAGTGGCGCGCCATTGGCCAGAATGGGCAGTGATGAAGGGGTGGAGCGCTTCTTTCGAAACATCGCCTGCTGAGTGGCTGTCCCTGTGATGTCAGCTGTAATGTCAACGTAACTGTTGAAACTAGGTTTATCGACATCCACATGTGTTTTATAGTGTTCCAGTTCAGTCGAAAATTTAATTTGCAGTTCGTGCCTTTCATTTCAAAGATCTTTTTTTCCCCCCAGGCATTTCATTTTCTTGCAATTGAATTTTGTTTTCAGTGGTCATCGAATAAATAAGATAATAATGAAATACTTGTATCACAAAGTTTGGGAGTAAAGTGATGGGTGGCATCAGGATTTTTCACACAGTTGAGATATGGGAAAGAGACTTGAAATAAATTATTTGCATCGATATGTCCTGATGACAATTTTAAAGAAGACAAAAAATGTGTTTGCATAAATTGAAGAATTATTTCCCTGTGTTGTGATTGAGAGGTTATGTTGGGGGAGGACGGTGATGATAACTTCCTCAATGGCTCAAGGGGGCAATTCTTTCAAAAAGGTTAAGAACCGCTGCTCTAAACTACTCAAAATTTCCGCTACCGGTTCTCCAAAACCTGTCGGAACTGGCTGAATACCACCTCTGCAATAGAAGAGAATATTTGGAGCTCAGGGTTGAAATGTGGAGTCTTTGGTGCTCTCTGAACTTAGCTATTTTCTTGAAATGCCTGCAAGGAAACAGCCAAGCTCAAACAGGACCAAAGATCTCACTGTTCTATAAGATTCCAGCCATACTTAAATGTTGTTGTTGTTGTTGTTGTTGTTGTTGTTTTTGTTGTTGTTGTTGTTGTTAAGATGTTCTGGGAATTACAGTGGTTATGGTTTTTTCCTCATTTTAGCAGAAAAGCTATATCAAAACCTGATGGAAATCACGCAGACCTAGCTATCAAGTATTCTGATGGGAGGCCATTATTTTTTTAAAGACAAAACATCTGTTTTTCCAAGAATAGGCTTACCACATTTCTTATTCTTTTTTATTACTGTTGGTGAATTATTACTGAGACAATTCTCTTCCGTCAGTCTGCAGTTCACTTTGGCATGACCTTTTTAAAATAAAATTACCAGCATGATCGTCGGGAGATGAAAGTAGATTTCAGGAGACGTGGAAAATAAATATATAAAACAGGAACGTAATCATGTCTGCTATTTTCCATGGTTCATCCAGGGAAAACAAGGAGTTTACTGCTGACTTTCTGTGCAGGGGTGATCAGCTATGGCCCCGTTATGATCTGTGGTCTTCAACTCCCAGAATTCCCGAGCCAGCTCTGCGTAAAGTAAAGTAAAATAAACATCTTTGGGGGAGGGGAGTGTCTGTCGTAACTTCAAACAGTGAAGTTTACGTGATTATTCATAAGTTGAGGTCTATCTGTAAACTCTTTTCCAAGTCTTTCCTTAATGGTTAATTCTTCCCTCCCTCCCTCCCTCCTTCCCTCCCTCCCTGCCTCTTTCTTTCTTTCTTTCTTTCTTTCTTTCTTTCTTTCTTTCTTTCTTTCTTTCTTTCTCTCTCTCTCTCTCTGTTTTTTCTTTCATTCTTTCTTTTTCTTTTTCTTTCTCTTGCCCTCTTTCTTCCTCTTTCTTTTCTCTCTCTTTTTCTCTCTCTCTCTTTGTCTCTTTTCTTTCTTTCTCTCTGTCTCTTTTCCTTCTTTCTTTTTCTTTTTTTCTCTTGCTCTCTCTTCCTCATTTTTTCTTTTGTTGGAAGAAATGTCCTTCTGGGTTCAGTTCCAAATGGGGAAAAAGAAAAGACACTGGAAACATGGAGGCTGCTTAGAAAGATGGTTTTAATGGTGTTCAGGACCGCATGGCTTGAGGTCCTGGGGAAAAAGGGTGATCACCTGCTTCCAGGTGTTGGGTGAAGAAGAAGAAGGGTTGAGGGAGGGGCTTGCAGGGCTTTTTATAATCTGTTCGGCCCCACCTATCTGCCTCCTGCTCCTGTGCAAGAAATGTATTCTGATTGGTTGTCAGACTCACATGGGGCCATGCAGGGCCAACTCTCTAGGCTGAATTTTGAATCCAGGTTTGATTGAGTGCCATGTGGTCAGTTGAGTAAAGGGCCAATATTATCATGCCTTAATCTCATCTCTCTGGAGCTGAAGGGGGGGAACTCTTTATTATGTAAAGTGGACCAGCTTAGGCTTTAATGGCTGATGGACAAAGTGGGTGGGGGAAGGAAGCTGCAGGGAGAGTTACTTTGTCTTTTTGAAACATGTTTCTTCCTTTTTACATCCAGAGAAATTTATATTCTGCCTTTTCACAATTTCCTAGGATATTTCATTTTTCTGGGAGAGGGCTGGGTGATAACTTCCTACACTTTCTCTCTGTCTCTTTTCTTTCTTTCTATTTCTTTCTCTCGTTCCCTCCTTTCCTTTCTTTCTCTCTCCCTCTTTCTTTCTTTTTCTCTCTCCCTCACACTTTCTTTCGTCCTTCCTTCCTTCCTTTCTTCCTTCCTTCCTTCCTCCCCCTAGTCAAGTTGTTGATGCCTGTCACTGCCTGCATTAGTTCTTGCAAGTTTTCTTAATAAAATCTGCCTGCTTCCAGATCCTGTTTGTACATAGCTTTAATTTCCAGTTAAAGCCATCCTTCTTTTTTCTTCCTAGGGAGCACAAAAATAGTCTCCACGCACCCCTCCCACGCAAAAAAACACCCCCTTTCTTTACTTTTACATTTAGTAAGCTGGAAATTGGAAGAAAAATTGTTTTTGAGCCCATGACCTCCAGAGAATCTCATCGGGGAATTCCAGGATGATAAACAGACGTTTCAAGTGAGATCCCGAAACACAACTGATATCCGTTGTTGTCAGGTTCTTTATAAAACCGGGGGAACTTAAATTGGTAATGATGGCAGAGATCAAATGTGTTTCTGCAGCCTCACGATCATGCTGAAGTCAAGCAGCACCACTAAACCTAGAGGGAAATTTCGAGGCAAGGAATTTCGAGCCACACTAAGTAAACGTCCCATATGAGTGAACACATACAGCTAGCACACTGGTTACATTTCGGAGAGGCTTCCCATGCAGAGGTAAACATCAATATAATTAGAGGCATTTCTGAACCCTGCCCAAGAACTGCTCAGGTTGCCATAAGAAATGCTGGGGATTTGATGTCTTCTTTGGTGTTCCTAAGTTGGCTGGGGAATTCTGGGAGTTGAAGTCCACACGTCTTAAAGTTGCCACAAGTTTGAGAAACTTTATCCTACAGCCTTCGAAAAGCCAGTTTACTCCAGGGCGGGGGTCCACATTCCCTGGTCTGTAGACCAGCAAAACTACACCCCACCTCATCCTGGTCTGTGAAAAAACTACTCTTCATTGAACTGGTCCTTGGTACCCAAAAGGTTGGGGGCCACTGCTCTAGTGGTTAAGGCCCCAGGTGTTCTGACCTAAGCTTCCCCCAAAAGCACAAGGCAGCGTCCTGGTCTTGACAAAAACCCTTTTATTAAACTAATGTGAATTCCTCTCATTCACATTCAGCAAGGCAAACAGTCTTTCAAAGGAATATTTATGATCACAGACCTTATCTATCTTGGAAAGCTGCCATATGAATATTTTCCAAATGAGGTGCTGTGGAAGGAAAGACTGGGCACAGAGTCTCTGAGATTCAGGGACAGATCTTCACACTCCTGAAATGAATCTAACGACTGGATGAACAAAAGCCCATTCCCCTTTCGCTTCTCTTTTATTTCCTTTGGGAGGGGCCATTCACCTTCCACCTGTGACTTATTCCCAAGTCTCCCTTTCCCCTCCCCCTCTCCCTTTTCCCTCTCTTCTCTCCATCTCCCCTTTCCCCTCCCCCTTTCTCTTTTCTTCCAGTAAAATCTCTGTCTCTCTTTCTCTGTCTACCTCTCTACTTCTCTCTCTGTCTCTTTCTCTCTCTCTGTGTATGTGTGTGTGTGTCTTTCTGTTTCTCTGTGTGTGTGTGTGTGTGTGTGTGTCTGTCTGTCTGTCTCTCTGTCTCTCTCTGTCTCTCTCTCTCTCTCTCTCTCATTGCACTGTTAAAAAATAGGCAGTTTGTCACCAAATTATGGGCAGAGTTTTATTGAGTTTCTTGCATAGAAGGCACCAAAATCTTCCTGGATTTTGAAATGTTTGCCAGCCAATCCCCTTTAGAATGGCGAGGCCTTAGCTTTTTCAGCAAACAAATGCTGACAGATGAGCTAACATTACCTCCCAATTTATTATGCTAGCATAGTAAATAAGGCTTGAAATGAGGCTCCCCATTCTCGGGATTCAATTAATCTACTTTTGTTCCATGCATGCACGCTCTCCTCTTTCTCTGGTCCCCCTTTTTGAAAGATTTACTTCTTAGCTGAGGCCATGCATGCATAATACCGGGGTTGGATAAATAACTTGTGGCATTTTTATCGGAAAATAAGGCAACATTATCATTTTTTTTTTGCTCCGTTTTGCGAGGTGCAATAAGCTTAAATTTCCTCATGAAATCTTTTGAGAGCTCACACTGTATAATAAGATGGAAATAGATATGGCATGATGGTAGTAGTGCTGCAATATACATAAAACATGTCTTAAAGTTGTGTTTAACATTTCGTCTCCCGCTGGTCTTTACATACTGGTCCCATCCAAGTGAGATATAAACTACATTACAAAGATTTAGACATGTTTGTCCCTGACATGGCTTATAATAACTACAGCTGAAACTGCGGCTTACTTTAAATAATAAGTAATAATGCTTATAGAGGAGCCCCATTCTTTCTAATGATTGGGAAAAGCACATTTTATAGAATCTGTAGAGTGCATCCTTTAGTATCAAAGAAAGTCCAAGTGGACAATCACTTAAATATGAGCCAGGAGTTTGTTGCAACTTGCCATAAGAGCCAACACAGTCCTAGGCTACATTAACAGCGGGATAGAATTAAAATCACGTGTTAATAGCAATAACACATAGCAATAGCACTTATTAACAATAGACATATATACCACTTCATAGTGCTTTTACAGCCCTCTCTAAGCGGTTTACAGAGGTAGCATATTTGCCCCCAACAATCTGGCTCTTCATTTTACCCACCTTGGAAGGATGGAAGGCTGAGTCAACCTTGAGCTGGTGAGATTTGGACTGCAAAACTGCAGCTAGCAGTCAGCTGAAGTAGCCTGCAGTACTGCACTCCAACCACTGCGCCACCTCGGCTCTTAATAGCCTTTTATAAGGCCTTGGTAAGGCTGCACCTGGAATACTGGATCCAATTTTGGTTCCCGCAATGTAAAAAAGATGTCGAGATTCTAGAACCATGATGGCGAACCTATGGCATGCGTGCCGGAAGTGGCACACAGAGCCATCTCTCCGGGCACGCGAGTCCTCGTCTATGGCTCTTCTGGGTTCCGGCACACCAGCCAGCTGGTCTTCACGTGGGCGGGAACGAGGGAAACTGGAAGAGCAGCCACCTGGTGCGCATGTGCACGCTGGGAAGATGATCTTCTAGTTTCCGGCATATGTATGCACACCAGGCAGCTGGTCTTCACGTGTGCATGTACACTAGAAACCAGGAGACCAGGTGGCCGGTTTACATATGTGCACTGGAAAATGGAAGATTGTCTTCCCAGCATGGGCATGCACACCAGGCGGCTGCTCTTCCGGTTTCCAGCACATGTACTCCCATTTCAGCACTTGGTGCCAAAACGGTTCACCAACATTGCTCTAGAAGGAGTGCAGAGAAGAGCAACAAGGATGATTAGGGGGCTGGAGGCTAAAACATATGAAGAGCGGTTGCAGGAACTGGGTATGTCTAGTTTAATGAAAAGAAGGAAATAAAGGAGATATTATAGCAGTGTTCCAATATCTCAGGGGTTGCCACAAAGAAGAGGGAATCAAACTATTCCCCAAGGCACCTGACGGTAGGAGAAGAAGCAATGGGTGGAAACTAATCAAGGAGAGAAGGTACGTTTCTCCAAAACTAAGGAGAGATTTCCTTACAGTAAGAACTATTAATCAGTGGAGTGAGTTGCCTCTAGAAGTTGTGGCTAGCAATAGCAATAGCACTTAGACTTATATATCGCTTCACAGTGCTTTACAGCCCTCTTTAAGCGGTTTGCAGAGTCAGCCTCTTGCGCCCAACAATTGGGGTCCTCATTTAACCGACCTCAGAAGGATGGAAGGCTGAGTCAACCTTGAGCCTGGTGAGATTTGAACTGCCAAACTGGAAGTTTCAATACAGGTAGTCCTCAGTTTGTTACCAGTTGCTTAGTGATCATTCACTAAGGGAAAAAAATCCTTGAAAGACTTAAGACTAAAAACTACTTAAGACTCGATTTCAGCATTGTGAAAGCTGCATCCCTCCCCAATCACGTAATTTTATTTTGGACACTTGGCAACCGACTTAACTTTTATGGCTGTTTGCAGTGTCCTGTGATCACATGACCATGATTTTCAACATTTTGTGAGATGGTTTCTGTTATTTATTTTTGGTTTCAGGCAAAAAAAAAAATACGCCCATTGGGTAAAATGGATTTGCTTAACAACCACGGGGTTCACTTAACAACCCGTGAAAAATATGCAGAAAATTCTGTCCAGTCATGTAATGCCTCTATTTACCACCACAATGACTTAACAATCATAATTCTGGGCTCAATTATTGTCATAATATTCTGAGCCAGCTCCCCAAACAAGACAAACCCTCTGACTTGATCAAAAGATTCCTTTATTAGGCGTACCGGCAGGCCCGGCAAAATGTTTCTCTATCACCCCAGGCTAAAAAAGTCCAGCTGGCTGGAAGATGAATAATTGTCTGCCACACCTATTCATCTCCAACCCCTGCCTTTTATTCCCAGAGCTAGAGTGGAGCTTCACTAGCAGCGGTGGCTCTTCCATCCTAAGGATCGGCCCATAGATTTCCACTGCTCTCCTCGCCTCTGCCTTCTGCGCATCTGTGTGTCAGGTACTGGAACCAGCTGTTCCTCCTTTTTCTCATCAGCCACCTCCAGACCTGGGAGCTGTTGACTCTCCATTTGAGGGCTGACAGATGACCCAGGCTCTGCCTGTCTTTCTCTTTGCCAGCTCCATTGCCTCTCCCTCCCCCTCCCCTGGAGCTCTCAGGCTGCCTTGATGCTGACCCTGATTCCCACGATTCCTCCTCCTCTGATTCAGATGCTGGAGGGGCTGGCGGCTGCCAGCCACACCAGTTTTGTGTAGCAATAGCAATAGCACTTAGATTTATATACCGCTTCACAGTGCTTTACAAATCTAAACGATTTACAGAGTCCACATATTGCCCTTAACAATCTGAGTCCTCATTTTACCCACCTCGGAAGGATGGAAGGCTGAGTCAACCTTGAGCCTGGTGAGATTCGATCTGCCAAATTGCTGGCAGCTGGTGATAGCAATAGCAATAGCAGTTAGACTTATATACCGCTTCATAGGGCTTTCAGCCCTCTCTAAGCGGTTTACAGAGTCAGCATATTGCCCCCAACAACAATCCGGGTCCTCATTTTACCCACCTCGGAAGGATGGAAGGCTGAGTCAACCTTGAGCCGGTGAGATTTGAACAGCCGAGCTGCTGAACTGCAGTCAGCTGAAGTAGCCTGCAGTGCTGCATTTAACCACTGCGCCACCTCGGCTCTCTCAGCTCTTAACTACGGTGATTGATATAGCAATGCTGGACTCTCCATCCGAGGGCTGATGGATGGCGCGGGCTCCACCTTTGTCTCTCTCTCTGCCAGCTCCATTCCCTCTTCCCCTCCCCAAGCTCCCAGGTTGCCTTGATGGTGACCCTGACTCCCACACCTCCACGTCATCTGATTCAGCTGCTGGAGGGGCTGGCGGCCAACACAACACAAAGGTCGAGGACTTCCTGTAATTCTTGGCTTCTCTGCAGCCTCTTTCCCATGGAGAAAATACAACGAACCCACTCTCTTAGACATGGACATAGTTACAGTCAGGAACAATACCGCATTATTATAACTTAGCTTCCTGGCGTCCCCTCCCATATCAGTTTATAAATGAAGGTTGCACGGCCCCATCTGAGGCTCGATCGAACTTCAGTACGAGTGTGAATGACTGGGAATAATGTAATGAATACAGAGAAGCACAAGCTGTTTGTGATGTATAATGCATGAGTCACTGTGCTTATTTTTTTTCCCCCTGACCATATTTTTTTTAAAAAAAGCATCTTTTTGTCAGTTCAAAATCAGATCTCCTGGGTTTTCAGGCAGGGAAACGTGTGGAGGTTGGCTACGGATTCTGTGATTCAGGGAGATTCAAATTTGTATTCTAAAAGCAGTTGCAGGAATCTGAGACAGCTCTTCTGCTGATTGCCAGCAGGAGCTAAATTTCGCTCTTGCTCCAGAGTAGGCATATTTGGACCATTGCAGTTGGAATGTGAGACTCAGATTGCAGCTGGCAGTGGTTTGGAAGTCTGGTGCATTAGAACCTGTGACCGCTATATACAATACAATAGCAGAGTTGGAAGGGACCTTGGAGGTCTTCTAGTCCAACCCCCTGCCTAGGCAGGAAACCCTATACCATTTCAGACAAATGGTTATCCAACATCTTCTTAAAGACTTCCAGTGTTGAGGCATTCACAACTTCTGGAATCAAGTTGTTCCACTGATTAATTGTTCTAACTGTCAGGAAATTTCTCTTCAGTTCTAAGTTGCTTCTCTCCTTGATTAGTTTCCACCCATTGCTTCTTGTTCTACCCTCAGGTGCTTTGGAGAATAGTTTGACTCCCTCTTCTTTGTGGCAACCCCTGAGAAATTGGAACACTGCTATCATGTCTCCCCTAGTTTTCTTTAAACTAGACATACCCAATTCCAGCTACCGTTCTTTATATGTTTTAGCCTCCAGTCCCCTAATTATCTTCAGAGCTTCAGGTATGAAACGGAGCCGAGGTGGCGCAGTGGTTAGGGTGCAGTACTGCAGGCCACTTCAGCTGACTGTTATCTGCAATTCAGCGGTTCTAATCTCACCGGCTCAAGGTTGACTCAGCCTTCCATCCTGCCGAGGTGGGTGAAATGAGGACCCAGACTGTGGGGGCGATATGCTGACTCTGTAAACCGCTTAGAGAGGGCTGAAAGCCCTATGAAGCGGTATATAAGTCTAACTGCTATTGCTATTGCTATCCTATTTTGAGATACAGGTGTTTATACAGTTTGCAGACTGATAAGGATTCAGGAAATGGTTTCATAAATAGACCCCAGCTAGATCACCTTGTCCAAGGTCTTACCACCTCGCCAGTTATTACCTATAGGCAGGGGTGAGAATGAAACATGTTAGCAATCGGTTCTCTGCCTGGTAGCTGGGTGGGTGTGGTCATGGTGTGCGTGGCCTACTCAGCCTCCTGCACCATGGTGAGGGGGGTGGCATTTTCACCCTCCCAGGGCGCTGGAGGCTTTCCTCCAGAGGCTGGAAATGGGCCCATTTTCGTACTTCTGGTAAGCCAATTTTTCACCCTCCACAGCAGGGGTGGGTTTCTCGCCCCGTTCCAACCGGTCCGGTTGGAACGGGGCCGGCGGCGTCCTCGTGCACGTGCGCAGTGCATGCATGCGTACTAGCGCCTGTGCAATGCTCCAGCTGCTCCTGGAGGATCGCGCAGGCACTGTATGCGTTCTGCGCATGCGTGGAAGCACAGAACTTGTCAAAACCGGGTAAGAAACGCGGGCGGGCGGATCCTTCTGCGTTCCTGGAAGTTACTTACTTCCGGGTTCGCTGACCAACCGGTTCTTGGGGACCGCCGCGAACCACCTGAAACCCACCCCTGCTCCACAGGCTCCGGAAGCTTTCCCTGAGCCTCTAGGAGGGCAAAAATGCCCTCCCCGGGCTCCGGAAGCCCTTCGGAGGCCCTCCAGAGGTTGGAAACAGGTCTGCTTCTGGACTTCCAGGAGGCCTGTTTTTTGCCCTCCCAGAGCCTCCGTGTGGGCCCTGCATTTACCTGGCATGATGAATGGGCCATGTGGAGACTCCTGGGAGTGTGGGGCAGGGTGGGTGGGGCCATCCGGTCCTTGCAACAACTGGTTCGACGAACTGGATACAAAATTAACATACGGTTCACACAAACCCGCACGAACCGGCTGAATCCCACCTCTGCCTGTAGGAAGAGAAATCCAGTTCCACTTCCAAGCTGTGAATAAAATGGAGGCTGCTTAAGAAAGACAGTTTATTGATGAGCAAATCCAACTGCAACATGCTGTTCCAGGACAGCTGACAAATTAGCTTGAGGAGTGCAAGTATTTTTATACCCTTTACAGTATTTTGAAATTTTGAGTTTTGCTTTGTGTGCGTTTATTATTTGATTGGTGGTGGGTTAATCCTGTTATGTCTTAATGTCATGTCCTGCCCTTCTTAATCCCATCAACTGGAGCTGAAGGTGGCCCGGATTTCTTAATGGGCACGAAATATCAATTTCTAAAGACTTCAGACATCTGCTGGAGGCTGTTGGAGCTGCTTTACTATTTTTCTCCATTTCTCCTTTGGAGTGTTAAAGTTGTGTTAAACTTGTGTTAAGCTTCTCCATAACAGATGTAGTAAGGCTGCCATTGTGAACCTCAAGGAGCCTTATTCCATGTTGAAAGAAAAGCCAATGCAACAGAGGTTAAAGCAATGAATTCCAGACACAGGAACATAAAGAAACCAACATGTTTATATTCATAAACAAAAGAAACATTCTGAAATGGTAAGACGCTTCTAGTACATTGCCAATAATTTGACAAGATGAGGCACTGATTTATCAGGACAGGAGGCAAAAAAATTTGGGAAATCAAAGCCTCGTGGGAGGAATAATTTATTATGAATTCCGCCTGAGCTACTGGAGAACTTAATTTGTTCCAATAGAAGAAAATATCACAAGCCGTGGAAGTCTTGGTGTACTTTGAATTTGGTTGTTTGCTTGAAGATGTTTCATTACCCAACATGATGGGCAATAACATCCTCAGGATGTTATGTGGAATGTTATAGGGAATATTCAGCCGGTTTGGACCGGTTCACCCGAACCAGTAGTGGAAATTGCAGGTGGGCCCATCCGCCCCAGCTCGATGCTGTCCTATTTAGGCACATTTTCAAGCCACGCACATGCATGCAAGTCGCAAGCGTGATCAAAGCGCATGCGAGGAAGGTCGAGCGCATGCACGCGCACTCACATTTGCAAACCAGTAGGGAAAGTAAGTGAATACCATCCCTGGTAGCCCTCGACGTATGACTACAATTGAGCCCCAAATTTATATTGCTTAAGACATTTGTTAAGTGAGTTTGGCTCCATTTTACAACTCTTCTTGCCACCGTTGTTAAGTGAATCACTGTAGTTGTTGAGTTAGGAACTCAGTTCTTAAGTGAATCCGGCTTCCCCATTGACTTTGCTTGTCAGAAGGTCACAAAAGAGGATCACATGACCCCGGGACACTGCAATTGTCGTAAATTTGAGTCTGTTGCTGACTGTATGAATGTTGATGTGAGCACGGGGATGCTGCAACGGTCGTAAGTGTGAAAGGTGGTCATAAGTCGCTTTTTTCAATGATGTTATAAATGGACTGCTGTAAGTTGAGGACTATCTGTACTTCATTAGTTGACAAAATGTCTGCAAACAATCAACCAAGATCAGAGAGCGCCAGGAATTCCAAAATTCATTTGTGCTGAAATAATCATATGACATTAGTGCAGGGGTAGATACAAGGTCAACGTGATCCCATAACACCCCATTGATAGCTCTCCAAAGCATCCTGTGATTGTACTGCCAAAACTCAAAGTTGGCTGTGCAATTTGTTTGTTCATTTGGTTCTAATTTTGCTTATATGGAGTGATTGCAACATTGGCATGTTTTTTCCCTTGGAAAATGTCCCCCAACATCCCAAGATAGCCAGATATTCCCACCTCTCTGGTGACATCTGTCATCTGGTCCATCAGAAGGGTGGGAGGTTGACTTACAGCCTTGACCCTTCAAACTTTGCCCACCCTTCTTATAGTAGGTTTAGGTTTAGGTTTCGTTTTATTTATATGCCGCCCTATTCCCAGCGGGACTCAGGGCGGCGCACAAACCCAAAGGGGGAAAGGGAAACACAAAAACTACAAATACAAGCATTTAAAAATAACCAACAGACACACAAATCGAGAGGGGAAGGGAACTCATCGACCCCAGGCCTGCCGACACAGCCAGGTTTTAATGGCTTTTCGGAAGGCCTGGAGAGAGGTGAGGGTCCGAATCTCTGCGGGGAGTTCGTTCCAAAGGGCCGGAGCTGCTACAGAGAAGGCCCTTCCCCGGGTAGTAGCCAGATGGCATTGGCTGGTAGACGGAACCCGGAGGAGGCCAGCCCTGTGTGATCTAATGGGTCTTTGGGAGGTAATTGGCAGCAGGCAGTCTCTCAAGTACCCAGGTCCAATACCATGAAGGGCTTTATAAGTGACGACTAGCACCTTGAAGCGGTTCTGAAGGGCTGAACCTCAGCTGAATAAGACATTAGAAAAGAAAGGGATTTTATCTTGATCATTGTGGAAGGACTATGAAATTAAATTATTTAATAATAATATTATAATTTGTTAAGGTAATGATGATTTAATAGCTGACCAGCTGCTGTAAGGCTTTAAACCGAGATGAGAAATGAGAATGAGTCAGCAGGGTTACTGCCACTTTAAGAAGTTGTCTATATAAGGGAGGCCATGTGAGGGCGTCTATCTCCCTCCGTGTCTGCTTCTGTGTTATAGTTGAAGATAGATTGATTGCCTCTGTGTACTGTATTTTGCTCCTGGGTTGTCTAAAAATAGTAGTCACACTATGTACACTCTGACATAATCCCTCCTAGGACTTTACTAAAGAGAATGCCCCACTCAAGAAATGACATCATATGGTTGATCCAGAGCCAGAGACACAATGCCTGATTAGCAAAATGTCTAGTCTTATGAGATTTGGGGAACAAAATTTCATGTGGTAGCAGCAAAAAAAGGATAGAGAAAAAAAATTGCTGCCATCTAATGCTTAGCCTAGAACTGATAGCTGTAAGTATTTTAAATAACTCCAAGCTACTTGTGAGAAGAATACATGTGCTGAATAGTGGTTCTAATGTCAGGAAGTGATAAGGTGCAACATCATTCATAAAATCCATAGAGTCTTGTAACTGTGAGATATGGGCAGAATATAACTTTAATTAATCAAGATTGATGATGATGATGATGGTGGTGGTGGTGGTGGTGGTGGTATCATCCATTCAGTCATGTCCAACTCTTAGCAATTCTGTGGGCCAGGTCTCCCCAAATCTTCCAATCTGGCACTACTTCTTTGAGTTCTTCTGTGTTCTGGCTGGTGTCCGCTTTGATGGTGTCCACCTTTCTTGTTCTTTGAAGGTCTGATTCCTTCAATCAATATTTTTTTGGAGTAAAAGAGGCTGAAAATTTGGGTGCGTCTTTTTTGCTGAAAAATGCTTTATTCTGTTAAAACATTGCTACCTTCTCCGTCCTTTTTTTAAGCAACCAGATTTTATTTTATTTTTGCTATTTGCAACCAAGTGTCACTGAGACCCATTCTTAGGGGGGGGGGGGCAGTAGTTAGAATTGTGGCAATATGGCATGCTTCTGATCTTGCTAATCTTGCTAATTCACATTCTTGAAAAAAAAAACACGTGTTTAGTTCCCACCCCCCACCCTCCCCACCCAAACTGCCCCAACCTTCCCCTTCCCCCCAACTTCCCAGAACCAATAAAGGGTATAAATCTTTAGCAAAAAGAATCTAAGATACAGTTTAAGAAAAAAAAAACCCCAAAAGGTGGTGAACAATGTATTTCCATTGAACTCTAGCTCCTCCTTGCTGGACTAACTCTAGATAATTTATAATTCCTGATCTCTAATCATAAGCTATCTGGGGTTTCTTGGTCTCGTATTTGTTTTGAGTATAATCAATCCATCTTTTCCACTCCAGTTTATATCTCTCGTTTGAATGGTCCTTAAGATATGCAGTTTGGGTGCGTCTTATTCACCGAAGGCAGTCTCGCTCACCCGCCGGCCCCCACCCTTTGGCCTCTGCCTCCCAGCAATTTGCCTCCTTGCAGAAAACAGCAAACAGTGCATCAGGCTGTGCTGAAACTGAAACAGGCTGTTTGCTGCAAGGAGAGAAATTGCTGGGAGGCAGATTTTTTTTCTTGTTTTCCTCCCCAAAATCTAGGTGCGTCTTATACTTCATAGCGTCGTATATTACGAAAAATAGCAATAGCAATAGCAATAGCAGTTAGACTTATATACCGCTTCATAGGGCTTTCAGCCCTCTCTAAGCGGTTTACAGAGTCAGCATATTGCCCCCAACAACAATCCGGGTCCTCATTTTACCTACCTCGGAAGGATGGAAGGCGGAGTCAACCTTGAGCCGGTGAGATTTGAACAGCCGAACTGCAGAACTGCAGTCAGCTGAAGTAGCCTGCAGTGCTGCATTTAACCACTGTGCCACCTCGGCTCTTACAGTAAATTAAAATAAAAGATGCTGAATTAGAGGTTAGCTATTGATGAAACAACATTTTTCTCGCTGTGCTCTAGTCTGAAAAAGAGTTTGTTTTGCTTCGCATAAGATGGCTTGAGGGAACAGAAGAATAGAATGGCTTTTTACTTCACAGTTGGGGAATAAAATGGAGAAATTCATGTTCAAGTATGGAGCCAGTTGTTAATATTGCTTTAAAACTGCTGAAAGTACCACGATCCAATCTCGTCTTCCTCCTTGCTCCTCTGTGTATTGAAATAAATCAATAGGGCAGAAGGGTTTCATTCAATATTTCACGAACTAAAATTCTTGGGGAAATGAGCCTTTATTCTAGGAACTTTCTTTTTTTTGTTTCACCCAACCTGTTTGATTTTGCCCCCTGAAAATAACGGTAGCAAAATTCATACTTGAGCAAGAAACTCATGCCGTGACTTTGATAAATTGTCCCAGACAATTGCTTTAATGGGTTAGGATGTTGTGCTCTCAACAGAAATCATCAAATGGAGGTAAATTCCCATCTGCAATTATAAGGTACGCCATGAACGTATTGAGGACTGTTGCATTTCTAGACTGGTGGAAATGTTGCCTTTGATCCATAGTGAAAAAGAGTAGAATAGTTTATCTAAAT
This sequence comes from Thamnophis sirtalis, assembly GCF_051295495.1. Classification (NCBI taxonomy): domain Eukaryota; kingdom Metazoa; phylum Chordata; class Lepidosauria; order Squamata; family Natricidae; genus Thamnophis; species Thamnophis sirtalis. The sequence goes on along the minus strand of NW_028261386.1, from coordinate 10,459,209 downwards.
GAGATTCTGTTCTGCTATAAATATTTCAAGGTATTAGCAATAGCACTTAGACTTATATACTGCTTCACAATGCTTTACAGCCCTCTCTAAGTGGTTGACAGGGTCAACCTGTTGCCCCCAACAATCTGGGTCATCATTTTACCCACCTCGGAAGGATGGAAGGCTGAGTCAACCTTGAGCCAGTCAGGATCGAACTCCTGGCAGTGAAATGTAGAGTTAGCCTATAATACTGCATTCTAACCAATGTGCCACCACTGGATTCAGATGCATGGAGGGATGTTACGTAGTTATATGTTTTGTTGTGTGCCATCCAGAGTCATTTCTTCGTGATATGGGTGGCTCCATAAATTAGATAAATATAAAAATAAAATAAACCATGGAAAATAATCTATACGTCTAATTCACTATGGTATTTATTTATTTATTAGACTTTTATGCAACCTAACTCTTCTATAGCTTGAACCTGGGTGGCTTACCAATTACAAAACAAGTAGAAAAATCATTCTTAGTAAAACTACACAGATTAAGATTTTAAAGCTAATTTAAATATAATAATTAAGTTGTTGCATTCTAACAAATTTTACTCTCGCCTCAACCATGGAGACTAGCTCATTTTGAACCAGTGACTCTAGCACACAGCATCATTATTGTGTAACAAAGTGTGTCTTCTACTCCAGGGATCCTCAACTATTGGGCCATGTGAGTGGCTGGCTAAGTTGTGCAAGTGGCGGGCTGCTGGACACTTGCACATGTGTGCAGGTCTCCTCCTTGTGTAAGTTGAGTTGTGTGTGTGCATGCCAGCCTACCCACTCATGCAAGAGCTGTGTGCGCACTTAGGTGTGCACGTGTATGCACTGATATATATTCGTAGATTTTCACGGGTATAGGTATGTTGGTCTTGTTGTATTCAGGCCTTTTCCCATGTAAGATTGAGATTGTCTTGGCAACGTTTCGGCGAGGCCCCACTCGCCATCTTCAGGCTGTTGTTTTCAGTTTCGTACTTGTGCGAGTAAGGCATGGTCAGAACTGCCGTCTTTCTATAAATCTTGGTGGGGGTGTGTGGAATGCTGGCTTTGTTGCTGTAAGTGGTTGATTGGCTGTGTAGTTGCATCCTGATTGGTAGATGGAGTTGATGTTTGTAGATTGGTTGGCTGTTTCGTATCATCCTATGTGGCTGAGGTGCTGGCTGTGTGTCCGTTGTTCTTTTGTGTTGTAATGACCTGGATGGTGGGTGGGGTTCGTTTGTTGACTAGGGCTGGTTTCCAGATGTCTGGTAGACGGGAGGTATTGTCATATTTATTCATGTTGTGGGGGTGTTTCTCTATTTCGATGGCTTCCATAATTATTCTCTTGTTGAAGTGTTCAGTTTTGGAGATTAACCTGGTTCCTTCAAAATTAATTTCATGTCCTGTAGCTTTAAGGTGCTGGAAAAGGGAGGAAGTTTTTTTCTTTTTTTCTTACTGTGTTCTTGTGTTCTGCGATGCGTGCATTTATTTCCTGTTCCATCTAGAAAACCAAGGAGTCTATGAAATACCATGCAAAATCTGCCCTGCAACATTAAACTAGACATACCCAGTTCCTGCAACCGTTCTTCATATGTTTTAGTCTCCAGTCCCCTAATCATCTTTGTTGCTCTTCTCTGCACTCTTTCCAGAGTCTCCACATCGTTATTACATCGTGGTGACCAAAACTGAATGCAGTATTCCAAGTGTGGTCTTACCAAGGCATTATAAAGTGGTGTTAACACTTCACATGATCTTGATTCTATCCCTCTGTTTATGCAGCCTAGAACTGTGTTGGCTTTTTTGGCAGATGCTGCACACTGCTGGCTCATATTTAAATGGTTGTCCACTAGGACTCAAAGATCCCTTTCACAGTTACTACTGTTGAGCAAGGTACCACCTATACTGTACCTGTGCATTTTGTTTTTCTTGCCCAAATGTAGAACCTTACTCTTTTCACCATTGAATTTCATTTTATTAGATAGTGCCCAATGTTCAACTTTGTCAAGATCCTTCTGTATCTTGAGCCTATCTTCTGGAGTGTTGGCTATTCCTGCCAGCTTGGTGTCATCTGCAAATTTGATGAGTTCCCCATTTATTCCCTCATCCAAATCATTGATGAAGATATATGTTTTCGTAGATTTTCACAGATGTAGGTATGCTGGTCTTATTGTATTCAGGTTGACACACACACACACAAACACACACACACAAAATCTGTATAGTGTGTGTGTATGTGTGTGGATGGATGGATGGATGGATGGATGGATAGATAGATAGATAGATAGATAGATAGATAGATAGATAGATAGATAGATAGATAGATAGATAGATAGATAGATCTACATAAACACACACACACTTACAAACACGAATAGGTAGTCTCAACTGATATCATAATTGAGCTTTGAATTGCAGTTGTAAGTCATTGTGGTCATTAAGTGGGTCACCATATGACCAGATCCAATTTTACTACATTTTTTATGGCAGTTCTTAAGCGAATACCACAGTTTTTAAGTGAATGCACTTTATACAGTGGGTGCTCTTTATTTTTGCCGGAAATGAGAAATAAACATTAGAAACCAACAAAAAAAATCATTGAAAATTGTGAGCATATGACCACAGGATGCTGCAAACTGCTCTAAAGGTGAGCTGGTTGCCAAGGGCCCAATGTGTGATCATGTGACCACAACAATTTGTGTGTGAGAGGTTATGTAACTTTGAAATCAGATCCTAAGTAGCTCTCGTGGGGTGGTGGTGGTGGTGTTCCATCATAACTTTGAAGGGCAATAAGTGATCGGTCATATCAGAGCCATGGTGGTGCAGTGGTCAGAACGCAGTACTGCTGACTACCTCTGCTGACTGCGGCTGCCCTGCAATGTGGCAGTTCAAATCTCACTGGTTCAAGGTTGACTCAGCCTTCCATCCTTCTGAAATGAGGACCTGGATTGTTGGGAGCAAGAGGTTAACTCTGTAACATGCTTAGAGAGGGCTGTAAAGTACTGTGAAGTGATATATAAGTCGGAGTGCTATTGCTATTGCTATTGCTATATGTTGAGGACTACCTGTACCAATAACAATGCTAAATACAGAAATTCAGGGGCAGGAAAAATCAAAGAAAAATTCTATTTGAAGTAACCAATGATAAAGTATGTATTACTGAGAAAAGAAACTAATGCAATGGTCACAACAGCTATTGGAAGAGATCTCAAAATATTACATCTGTTAGAGTCAGATGAATTGGCTGCTCATGGAAAAGTTTAGAATAGAATAGAATAGAATAGAATAGAATAACAAAGTTGGAAGGGCCCTTGGAGGTCTTCTAGTCCAACCCCCTGCTTAGGCAGGAAACCCTATACCGTTTCAGACAAATGGCTATCAAACATCTTCTTAAAGACTTCCAGTGTTGGAAGCTGTTCCATTGATTAATTGTTCTAACTGTCAGGAAATTTCTCCTTAGTTCTAGGCTGCTTATCTCCTTGCTGAGTTTCCACCCTTTCCTTCTTCTCCTACCCACAGATACTTTAGAGAATAGCTTTGCTCCCTCTTCTTTGTGGCAACACCTGAGATATTGGAACACTGCTATCATGTCTCCCGTAGTCCTTCTTTCTATTAAACTAGACATGCCCAGTTCCTGCAACCGTTCTTCATATGTTTTAGCCTCCAGTCTCCTAATCATCTTTGTTGCTCTTCTCTGCACTCTTTCTAGAGTCTCCACATCTTTTTTATATCGTGGCGACCAAAACTGAATGCAGTATTCCAAGTGTGGCCTTACCAAGGCCTTATAAAGTGGTATTAACACACTTCAAGTGATCTTCATTCTATCCCTCTGTTAAACTCTGTTAAGTTTGGCATAGATGAAGCCAAATTATTTCCAGTTAGTTGGGAACAGTCTTTTTATTTTAAGGAAAGGCTGCAGTTTAGTGTAAAGGACCAGGTTAGCATGCAAAACGTTGCAGACTCTGTCATTACCATGTTCGTAACCAAGGTTGGGAAGAAGGTGGTTACTCTCGAGTTGAACAGGAAATGAGCAAATATTGGACCTGGGTACTTGAGAGACCGCCTGCTGCCAATTACCTCCGCCAGACCGATTAGATCCCACAGGTTAGGCCTCCTCCGAATTCCATCCGCCGGCCAGTGTCGACTGGCGACTACCCGGAGGAGAGCCTTCTCTGTGGCTGCTCCGATCCTCTGGAACGAGCTCCCCATGGAGATTCGAACCCTCACCACCCTCCAGGCCTTCCGCAAAGCCCTTAAAACCTGGCTGTTCCGACAGGCCTGGGGCTAAAGAACTGTTGCCCCCGTCTCGAATCGGTATGACTGTTGTGTGTTTTTAATTATGCATTGTTTGTGTCGTTTTAATTTTTTGTTTGTATCCCCCTTCCCTGGTTGAGTTGTGAGCCGCCCTGAGTCCCCTTCGGGGGAAAAGGGCGGCATATAAATAAAATCAACATTCAACATTCAACATACATTCAAAATAGTGCTAGACTGAATTCCAAAATGAGACATTTGCTCAAGTTGATGAAATGCATTGATATTTCTTCCCTAGCTAATTGCCAGAGTTGCAATGAGTATATTATATAAAATTGTTTTATATTTTTAAAAACAACAGGACTTTGAAACGGATATATGCCTTGTCCAGCCTTTGTCTTCCATTCTGGAGCTCGATAACTAATTTATTCTGAGCAGAGTAGGAAACATGTGGTCATCTTCTCTTTCGGTCACATTCAGCCAATTTCATCCTATCTAATTCTCCCAGCCTCCCTGGCAAGGAACAGCAGCACTGTGATAACAATTGGCAGTAATGTTTTTTTTTTTGATCAAATTCTGGCTTAAGTAGGGATGGCAGAGAACTTTCATCCGTCTATGCTTTTATACAAAAATCCCCTGGTTTTCATCCCCTTTCTCTGTTTTGATAAGATTGGCTTCCCTCTTCAATTTTGCTCAGCGAATTAACTCTAAGTCTGTTCTCCTTCTGGGGAATTATAAAGAGCTTGTTTGTTTTAACTTTGAGCTCTGAGTGATATGACTTATCATTGATGAGCCATGGCGGCACAGTGGTTAAAAGGCAGTACTGCAGGCTACTTCTGCTGACTGCCGGCTGTCTGCAGTTCAGCAGTTTTATTCTTACTCGCTCAAGGTTAACTCAGCCTTCCATCCTTCCGAGGTCAGTAAAATGAGGAACCTGTTTATTGGGGGCAATAGGGTGACTCTGTAAACCGCTTAGAGAGGGCTGTAAAGCAGGGGACGGATACTGTAAAATCTCCATTCCCACCTCATTCCAGGGGAAGGATACTGTAAAATCTCCATTCCCACCCCACTCCAGGGGCCAGCCAGAGGTGGCATTTGCTGGTTCTCCGAACTACTCAAAATTTCTGCTATCGGTTCTCCAGAACCTGTCAGAACCTGCTGGATTTCACCCCTGAAATTGACACACTCTTCCTTGTGACAGGCCTTTAAACATTGGACGTCAGCTATCATGTGACCAGGGCCGGATTTTCCTATAGGCTAACTAGGCTTCAGCCTAGGGCCTCAAGATCAAGAGGGGCCTACATTCAAATTGTTAGCAAAATTAAAATTACACTATTCTAAAAACAGTGAACACTAAAACACTGAACCGAAAATAAGGAGAAATTCTACGCATATGACTAATAAACAAACATAAAAATGTATTGGTTAAGATCGTTCCAGCGCCGCGGCAGTTGGGGAGCCTGCCCACGTTCCCAGCACTGGCGGTCGGGCGAGAGGTGCGGCCGCTCCCAGTAGCCGCCCCGTCGACGCAGAGCCCACCAGCAGCCAGGCAGGTGAGGGCAAGGGGGCCGAGCCGGGCAGCTGAGCGCAGCAGGGGAGGCGGCTGGCCTCGCTGCCTTTGCCGCAGAGCAGAGCCGCCCTCCGTCGGGAGGCCAGCTATATATATTGATATATATTGATATATCACAGTAATGATGTATTTTATTGTCTCTCATGTAATTTACAAACTTAAAAATGGGAGGTGAAAGGGCCTCATAAGTGGAATAGCCTAGGGCCTCTTTTCATCTAAATCCGGCCCTGCATGTGACCTCTAAGCATTCTCGTTGTTAGGCTAAACCTACCAAGTTCCCTTAGCCATTCATCTGATGGTTTAACTTCCAGTCCCCTTATCATCTTTGCTGGTCTTCTCTGCATTCTTTCTAGAACCTCAGCATCTTTTTTCTATAATGGTGGCCAGAGTTGGATGCAGTATTCCAAGTGTGCCTCACCAGTGCAGTATGGAACAGTACTATCACTTGCTATGACCTTGCTGAAATCCCTCTGTAGATGCAACCGAGGGCTACATACCAGAGGCCCAGGATGAGAACTTGATGCTTTAAAAAGGCACCATACTAGATCACGATAGAAGGAACTGACGAGGTTGTGATCTTTACATATTTTCAGACATTTGTGGATATTTGATTTGGAGATTCAATTTAAAGGGGAATCATCTGTATCAAACTGGAAGCCTCCCGATGGGTTTGGATGAAGGCTTTGTCTGCATCAACCTAACTTGCTGATTTGGTTCGAATGATAATGCCAAAGACCAAACAAGAGTGATTTTCTGATGGAAATCCATCAAATTAAATTGGAATCTGTGTTCCACACAAGTTGCTGTGGTAACATTCATAGTTGCAGTGATGCATGACTGAGATACAATTTATTGTCTTTGTTTCTTGCTGATGCTTCCATCAAATTCTGGTTGACCATTGTAGCGGTGGTGGGATTCCAAAAAATTTATTACCAGTTCTATGGGCATGCCTTGGTAGGTGTGGCTTGGTGGGCATGGCAGGGGAAGGTTACTGAAAAATCCCTATTTCCTCCGGATCAGCTGGGACTTGGGAGGCAGATAACAGATGGGGACGGGGCCAGCCAGAGGTGGTATTTACCCATTCTCTGAACTACTCAAAATTTCTGCTAATGGTTCTCCAGAACTGGTTGGAACCTGCTGAATACCACCTCTGCAGTGAAGACATTCGAGAGTGGATGAAATCATCTTTTGATCTGATCTGGGGGCGAAATCCCTTAGACAGTTTTATTTTTACAGTGGTCTTATCCTTACTTATTCACTAATGGTCTTATTTTTTACTCTTGTTTTCTTTTTAAAGCCACCTTTTTTTAAAAAAAAAAAAAGTTCAGCTTTCTCTCCTCTCCTTGGCACATAACCCCAGCCAGTTGACAAGATGCCTCCACTGAGGCATTCATGCACTCAAATTATGCAGATGGCTGTTTGAAAATCGACATTTTTTTCCCTTGAGGATAAGCTTATTAAAGAGAAAACTTAAATTGTTGCACAAAAAGCTTTTTGAATAAATTGGACAGCTTCAGGGGGTGGATATGTATATCTCAGCTCCTGCTGAGGAGGTCAGAACCTCACCCCCCCTCCTTTATGAGTCATGTGTCCAGTTCTGGGCATTCATAAGAAGGTTTTAGTAGGGGGGAAATCAGGTTCAGCAAAGGTCAATAAGAATTATCAGGGGAGTAGAAATGAAATCTTATGGAGAGAAATGGTATGTTTAGCTTTGAGAAGAGAAGACCAGCAGGTCATCGAGAAGAAAGTTGAGTCCACTTTATCATTCCTGAAGGCAAACGGCGGAATAACGAAGTTACAGAAAGGCAGAAAGGGGAAAAAAAATAACATTAAATGCAATTCTACAGTGGAACCAATGGATGAGGAAGAGATGAGTTCCTTTCAGTGGATGGGCCTCTGTCATGAATGCTTTCAATGGGAAATAATATTTGGGGCTCAGGGTTGAATTGTGGGGTCCTTGGTGCCCTCTGAGCTTGATTTTTTTTCCCCTTGCAGATGTTTCATGTTTATGGAGATTCTCGGTCACCCAGGTCATAATTGTTCCAAAGGTGCTTTTTTTTCAAAAGGCAACTGGATTTTCTTTGTTTATCCTTGAAGACGTTTGGCTTCTCACCCAAGAAGCTTCTTCAGCTCGAATTCGCTTCACTCCCACGTGCCTCATCTGCGTATGCACACTGCATTCTGTGCATGCACAGTGCTCGGATATTACATCATGATGGGTGGGCAGAACTTCCTGAAGCCACCGCTATTGGTTCACCCAAACCGGAGAGAACCAGCCGAATACCATCTCTGGGTACGGGACAGGGGTGGGTTTCAACCGGTTCGCGGTGGTCCCTGCGAACCGGTTGGTCGGCGAACCCGGAAGTAAGTAACTTCCGGGAACGGCGAAGGGCCCACCCGCCCGCCCGCGCTCCTTACCCGGTTTTGATGAGTTCTGCGCTTCCACGCATGCGCAGGACGCATACAGCGTCTGCGCGATCCTCCAGGAGCAGCTGGAGCCTCGCACAGACGCTAGTACGCATGCGTGCACCACGCACGTGCACGAGGACGCCGCCAGCCCCGTTCCAACCGAACCGTTTGGAACGGGGTGAGAAACCCACCCCTGGTACGGGATTATGCAAAGGAGCTTGGCAATACCATCTGTGTAATTTGGATTAAGATTTTCTGTTTCCATCCCCATTATGAGGCGGAGAAAGCCAGCGTGATGCAGTGATTAAGCTGTAGTGAGCTGGCAGTGGAGAGATCCAAATGCAAATTGATTCCTATATATGGAAGCTCATCTAACTTTTACCTTCTTTCACCTCAATCTGGCTCATAAAATTGTTGTGGGGAAAAATAAGAGATAGCAGAAGAGCATTCTGTCTATTACAGTGATTCTCAACCTTACCAACTTTAAGATGCGAGGACTTCAATTCCCAGAACACCCCAGCCAATATGGCTGCCTCGGGTAATTCTGGGAGTTGAAGTCCACACAGCTTAAAATTGTCAAGCTTGAGAAAGCTTCTACTTTTTTAAGCTCCTGAATTAAAACTAGGCTATACATTTGTCAAACAAATACATCCAGGTTTTCCTTTTTTTAAAAAGCTGCACACCGTTTTTTTTCTTGTTAAGGATTGCACTTATTTATTTATTTTCAGATCTTTCACACTCCCAACTGTTGGAAAACATTTAGCTAGTGTTTGCAGTCAAATTTTGCCAAAAAAGGCCAGAAGCACAAAAATGGGGTCCAGGCAGCTCATAATGCTCTTGGATTGTAGGTTTCGCATCTCCTGGCATACCTAATCCATACATTTGCATGCATTTCACAGGCATCATTTCAAGCCTGAGGTGTGCAGGAGATTAGTCTGTTATTAGAGGGCAAGGAAGAATTGGAGAGATGCTTGGTAAGAAGGGAAACAAATAAGAAAAGTACGTTTAACATTTTCATAATATCCCACATTTTTTACAGGTACCCCGTTTTCCCGAAAATAAGGCCTCCCTGGATAATAAGTCCAATCAGGCTTTTGAGCGCATGTGCTAAAATAAGCCCACCCCTGAAAATAAGCCCTCCACTAAAATATGTAAACACATGTGGTTAAATGCCCCATATGCCCCACATGCAACTGCCATCCACATGGAACAGCCTCACAGAGACCACTCCCGCAAACCCTACCTACTGTGCCCCTTCTCTTAGTGGTGGCTGTCAAAAGAGGGGCAGGCCCAGCAACACTGGGGCTGGCAAGAGTGTGCCAGAAACAGAAACCGAACTTCCACCCCTCTCTGGATCAGCTGATCTGTGGTCTGTGGACCAAGGTTAAGGGGCCTCCTGCACCGCAAAAATAATAAGACCTCCCTGAAAATAAGGCCAAGTGCTTATTTCAGGGGTTAAAAGGAAATAAGACCCTGTCAGACAGGGTCTTATTTTCAGGGGGAAACGATAGTTCTCAACCCACAACCATAATGGAGCCTGCCTGTTTCAGTCACAAGTTGTTACGGTGGTTAAGCATGATTGCCACTGCTCTCTTTGATCCACTGTTAAGTGATTGTGTGGGTTGTTAAAAGCAGAGGGGGGGCAACTTCTGGTCCATGGAGCAACACTAGTCCGTGGCATGCCAGAAACTGGGCTTCACAAACAAGCAAAGCCCCATCCATGGGATGCAGGCAGCACAGGAAAAACACACACCCCATCCAGTTTGCAGAAAAACCTCTCTCCACAGAAGTGGTCCCTGATGCCTGGAAGGTTGGGGGACTTGCTAAGAGGACCCAACCCAACCAGGGGTGGACTGCTGGTAGTATGCACAGGTTCAGGTGATCCGTCTAGCTAGGATTATGCCCAGTTCAGCAAACCCCCCAAATGCCACCCATGGCTGACCAGGTCCACTCCGAGACCCCATGCCCCTCCTGCCCTTCCCCACCCAGGAGTCTCCAGACATCCCGTTCATCATGCCAGGTAAGCGCATGGCCCACGCGGAGGCTCGGAGAGGGGAGAAACAGGCCTACCAGAGGTTCTAGACAGTGGTGGGTTTTCCATTTTTGTTACTAACAATTCGCTTGTGTGCACCGCTGCCACTACCGGTTTGCCCAATCTGGGCCGAAATGGCAGAAACCCACCTCTGGTTCTGGAAGTCTGGAAACGGGCCTGTTTCCAGTCTCCGGAGGGCCTCCAAAGCCTGGGGGAAGCAGTTTTTGCCCTCCCGGAGGCTCGAGGAAAACCTCCGGATCCTGGGGAAGGTGGAAAACTCCCAACTACCATAGTGCAGGAGCCCAACTAGGCCATGGCCATGGCTACCCAGCAATGGGACAGTGAACCTGTTGCTGCAATTTTTGAAGCCCAGCCCTGAATCCAACAATCCCCCCCCCCCCCCCCCCGAAGCACCCTGTGCTCTGTTTCTATGGAGATTCTCAACCATCCAGGTCACGGTTGTCCCAAAGGGGCTTTTTCTCTTTTTTTCAAGAGGCAACTTGGACTTTCTGGTTTTTCTTTGAAGACGTTTCATTTCTCATCAAAAACCTTTTTCAGCTGTTCCCCAATTTTGCAGTGGCAAGCCAGTGTGATGCAGTAATTAAGATGTATTTAAGAATCAGTAATTAAGAATCAAGATCACGTGAAGTGTTAATACAACTTTATAATGCCTTGGTAAGGCCACACTTGGAATACTGCATTCAGTTTTGGTCACGACGATGTAGAAAAGATGTGGAGACTTTAGAAAGAGTGCAGAGAAGAGCAACAAAGATGATTAGGGGACTGGAGACTAAAACATATGAAGAACGGTTGCAGGAACTGGGTATGTCTAGTTTAATGAAAAGAAGGACTAGGGGAGACATGATAGCAATGTTCCAATATCTCAGGGGTTGCCACAAAGAAGAGGGAATCAAACTATTCCCCAAGGCGCGTGAAGGTAGAACAAGAAGCAATGGGTGGAAACTAATTAAGGAGAGAAGCAACTTAGAACTGAGGAGATATTCCCTGACAGATAGAACAATTAATCAGTGGAACGCCCCAACACTGGAAGTCTTTAAGAAGATGTTGGACAGCTGTGAAGTACCCGTGGTTCGCTCATGAGGCCAATGTTGAGAAAAGACACGGACACGAGTTTTCTCGGGATGAGGTGACCCAGATTGGGGGTCTGGGAGCCCCTTTTATTGAGATAGGACAAAGGCAGGAGGAGCAATCAGCATGTGATTTAAGACAGACTGTCAAACTACAATTGCTAATCTATTCCTCAGGGAAGTTCTGTCTATATATGGTCAAATCCTGGCCGTCGTTGGGTAAGGCACATCTAGAGCGAACTATCAGGATGTTATGTTATGAACTATCAGGATGTTATGTTATGAACTATCTGGATGTTATGGAGTTTGTTTTTTCCTGTGTGGTTCAGCGTGGCTGCGCATGCCCTGTTATGCACTGGGCCATGGGTGACCGCCACACCTACACAAGGAGTTATATGACAACAGATAGCCATCTGTCTGAAACGGTATAAGGTTTGCTGCCTAGGCAGGGGGTTGGACTAGAAGACCTCCAAGGCCCCGTCCAACTCTGCTATTGTATTGTATTGTATTATGTAGTGAGCTGGCAGTGGAGAGATCCAAATTGAAATCGAGTCTCATATATCAGGGTTGTCAAATTGGATTTCTGCAGGGGCCGGGTCAGCATTGTAGTTCTCCTTTGAGGGCCAGCTGGGTGGGGAAGGAGACAGGACGGATGGCAGATGGGATGGGTACCTCCTGCAGCACTCTGCCAGCCAAAACATTTTCACTAGCAGGGGCACCACAGGCCGGTCCTTTGCTATTTCCACACCTGCCCTGCAGGCCAGATCTAACCATCCTGCGGGCCAGATCCATCCCACAGGCTTTAAGTTTGTCACCCCTGTATTATATGGAAGCTCACATATCAGAGCTGAAGAAGCTTCTTGGATGGGAAGCAAAACGTCTTCAAAGAAAAACCAGAAAGTCCAGTTGCCTCTTGGAAAAACACATTTGGGACAACCATGACCTGGATGACTGAGAATCTCCATAGATGAGTGGTTATTAAACAAGGACCGATAATATATTAGCGGTCCTTGTTTAAGCACCTTTGGGACCCTGCTTTCTGTGCCTTGGGATCCCCATTCCAAAAATGGCACTTGCTTCTGGGATGGTGCCATGTGACTCAGGGGCACAGATGGGTGGGACCACTTGCCCTACTTCTCTAAGGTAAGCTCCAGAGCATGGAACCTCTAATGAAATGGGTGCCATTTTTGGAACAACCACAACTCACTGCTCACAGGTGATTTTCTTCTCCTTGCCATGTTTTTTTGTAAGCCACCTAGTCTACAAGTACACTCCTAGATCACTCTGACTCTGTTGTCTCAAGGTAATCTGGAGCGGCTTCATTTTAAACCATGGAGTAGAGATTCACAACTGCACTGCGGTAGGAGACAAAAGGTGCCACACCATCCATGGGGGCCCAAGGCAAAAAAACAGCCACACCACTGTACCTTTTGGAGAAGGAAAAAACAAACAAACAGAGCTATAATTTGCTTCTTCATTTCTGGGGGCCGTAGGAGTCTTTCTCTCTTTCTCCAGTTCTTTCCAGTTTGTATTCATTACTAAGAATAGAAACCAAGCATCACAATCTGGAATCGTGAAAAGGAATTATGAATGCACTGCTTCCCAGAAATGTAAAATAGGGAAGGCATGATAAGGGAAGAAAGAGAGGGGGGGGAGAGGGAGGGATAGATGGAGGGTGAGAGAGTGGGTGGAGGGAGGGAGGGAGAGAATATGTCCGAATTGGCAAATTCTTAAGGTGATTTTGCATGATAGTATGTATGCCAAAGTAATAATTAGAATAACAGAGTTGGAAGGTACCTTGGAGGTCCTCTAGTCCAACCCTCTGCTTAGGCAGAAAACGCTACACCACTTCAGACAAATGGTTATCCAACATCTTCTTAAAGACTTCCAGTGTTGGAGCATTCACAACTTCTGGAGGCAAGTTTTTCCACTGATTAATTGTTCTAACTGTCAGGAAATTTCTCCTTAGTTCTAAGTTGCTTCTCTCCTTGATTAGTTTCCACCCATCGCTTCTTGTCCTGCGGTTTGTAGATTAGCTTGACTCCCTCTTCTTTGTGGCAACCCCTGAGATATCGGAACATGTCTCCCCTAGTCCTTTTTTTTCATTTAATTAGACATACTAGACATAATAAATAATTAAAGGAATTATGTCTTCTCTCCCTTCATCTCAATCTGCTTCTGCTGTTTAGACTTGCCCAGCATATCTCTGCTGGGTTTCCAATTTGGCTCAAAAGAAATAGAAAAGACAGCATGCTCCCTTGTGGAAACCAGCATGGGCTTCCTAAAGCTCTGATTCAGATTCAGATTCAGATTTAATTTATTTGTATGCCGCCCTTCTCCGGGAGGGACTCAGGGCGGCGAACAACTCAAAAGGGGAAAGGGGATACAAACACAATACATATAATTAAAATACACAAGAGTCAGACGGCCATACAAGTTGAGAGGGGAGGGGAACTCATCAACCCCAGGCCTGCCGGCACAGCCAGGTTTTGACGGCTTTCCGGAAGGCCTGGGGAGAGGTGAGGATCCGAATCTCCGTGGGGAGTTCGTTCCAAAGGGCCGGAGCTGCAACAGAGAAGGCCCTCCCCCGGGTAGTAGCCAGATGGCATTGGCTGGTAGACGGAACCCAGAGGAGGCCGACCCTGTGCGATCTAACGGGTCTGTGGGAGGTAATTGGCAGCATGAACAATATAGTACCACATGGACATCATAGAACATAGAGTATTAGGGTTGGAAGGGACCTTGGAAAGGCTTCTAGTCCAAGCCCCACTGCTCAAGCAGGAGACCCTACATTATTTCAGAAAAATGTCTCTTCTTGAAAACTTCCAGCAATGGAACACCTACAATTCCAGGCAAGTCATCCCACTGATGGATTGTCCTCACTTGTCAGGAAATTTCACCTTATTTCGAAGGAGATGATCAGTTTCCCTCCATCTCTTCTTGTCCTGGCTTTGTGTTTTGGAGAATAGGTCAAGCCCCTCTTCTCTATGACAGCCCCTCAAGTCCTGGAAGATTGCTATCATGTCATCCCTAGCCTTTCTTTTCGTTAGACTAGACATATGTTCCTTGCATGGATCAGTTGGAATTCATCATCATCGCATCAGTTGTCACTCTGACAATGGAGGTTCCTCCCCAGAGAAATGTAAAGGGAGACAGAAACCAAAGATTGCTGACATACATGCCCAGTTATGACTCTGGCTTGGAACATCAATAATTGATGCCTATGGTTGATTCAAGAATAAAGGAAATGGTGCTAACCAAAGTATCTCAAGCCGTAGCATGCCTCCTCAGTCTTTAGGTTGTTTAAATGCCCCATGTTTTCTAAGATCTCAGAAATAAGAGTGGCTTTCTCCAAAGTGCCAGAATACCTTCATGGCTTTCTCTTGAATAACAACAGCAACGAGATTTACTGATGACACAATTTGAAATAGAATAGAGTAGCGTGGAGTGGAGTGGAGTGGAGTGGAGTGGAGTGGAGTGGAATGGAATAGAATATAATTCTTTTTTGGCCAAGTGTTGAATGAATGTTGAATGTTGATTTTATTTATATGCCGCCCTTTTCTCCCGAAGGGGACTCAGGGCGGCTCACAACTCAAAACCAGGGAAGGGGGGATACAGACAAAATTAAGAAGAACAGAAAACAATACATGGTTTAAAACACACAGCAGTCATACCATTCGAGACAGGGGCAACGGTTCTTTAGCCCCAGGCCTGTCGGAACAGCCAGGTTTTAAGGGCTTTGCGGAAGGCCTGGAGGGTGGTGAGGGTTCGAATCTCCACGGGGAGCTCGTTCCAGAGGGTCGGAGCAGCCACAGAGAAGGCTCTCCTCCGGGTAGTTGCCAGTCGACACTGGCCGGCGGATGGAATTCAGAGGAGGCCTAATCTGTGGGATTGGACACACAAGGAATTTGTCTTTGGTGCATAAGAGGAATAAAATACATTCA
The DNA here is from genome assembly GCF_051295495.1 of Thamnophis sirtalis. Lineage (NCBI taxonomy): Eukaryota > Metazoa > Chordata > Lepidosauria > Squamata > Natricidae > Thamnophis > Thamnophis sirtalis. Next base: position 10,443,913 of record NW_028261386.1, on the reverse strand, counting down.
TCGAGAATAAAAACAACACTTAGTGATAGTCAAGGTTACTAATAAGCTATCAAATCATACTAGGAAACAATCAATATCAATCATAAGGATACAAGCAACAAAATTCCAGTCCTGCAGTCATAAATGGGAGGAGATGGGTGATAGGAACGATGAGAAGACTTATAGTAATAGTAACACAGCTGTAGTGAATAGTTTGACAGTGGTGAGGGAATTATTTGTTTAGCAGAGTGATGGCGTTCAGGAAAAAATGTTTTGTGTCTAGTTGTTCTGGTGTGCAGTTGTTTTGAGGGTAGGAGTTGAGACAATTTATGTCCAGGATGTGAGGGGTCTGTAGTTATTTTCACAGCCCTCTTTTTGACTTGTGTAGTATACAGGTCCTCGATGGAAGGCAGGTTGGTAGCAACTGTTTTTTTTCTACAGTTCTAATTATCCTCTGAAGTCTGTGTCTGTCTTGTTGGGTTGCAGAACCAAACCAGAGTTATAAATATGGGTGGCATTTCAGGAAGAAAATAAATGTTGGAGGAGTGGTTGATAATGTTCTACAAAGGGCATATCAAAGGCGACCTCTATCTTTCACTAAGTTGGAAGGAGAGAGAGAGATGCAAAAATTGGTGCTCAGAATAATAAATGTTCCAGAGATTATATATAATAACCAATTATAAATAATTTTTAGCCCAGTGCTTTTAACTACTATTCTGAACTATCTCTCACCAACATATAATTTACCTACTTACGTAAGTGTACACACACACAAACACACACACACACACACGCACACACACCTCAATTTATGACAGTTCATTTAGTGACCAATCAAAGTTACAACGGCACTGAAAAAACTGACTTGTGACCATTTTTCAAACTTATGACCACTGCAGCATCCCCATGGTCAAGTGATCGAAATTCAGAGGCTTGGCAACTGTCTCATATTTATGAGCGTTGCAGTGTCATGGGATCATGGGATCACTTTTTTTTGTGATTTTCTGATAAACAAAGTCAATAGAGAAGCCAGATTCGCTAAACAACTGTGCTACTAACTTAACAAGGATTCACTTAACAACAGTGGCCAAAAAGGTTGCGAAAGGAGGCAAAACGTAGTTAACAAGTGTCCCACTTAGCAACAGAAATTTTGAGCTCAACTGTAGTCATAAGTTGAGGATTACCTATATGTGTATAAACACCCACATCCAAATAATGATATTATCTCACTGTCAGGTTGTTGGCAAGTAGCTAAAATCAAAAGTAATTATTTTCCAAGAAGGGTTCTCAAACAGTTTTCTCTAGCAAGCTTTTATTGAGATGAACGGAGCCAGTTAGGTGTAGTGGTTATACACCAGGGTAAAAATTGGAAGGCCATGAGTTCCAATCCTGCCTTGGGCATAGAGCCACTTCTGGTACATTGGGCCAGACACACTCCATCCTAAGAAGGAAGCCAACCATTTCTAAAATCTTGCCCCAAAAATTGCAGGGACTTATCCAGGTGATCATCCAGATGGGAATCAAAAATAACTTGAAGGCAGTAAAATAAAATAATGTAATAATAATAATGATTTCCACAGTCCTGGGAAAAATGCATTGGGTTGAAGATGTATGGAGATGCAGGTCATGGTGTCCCAAAGCTGCTTTTCAAAAGGCAACTCAACTTTCTTGGTGTTTTTCTTTCTTTCTTGAAAACATTTTGCTTCTCATCTAAGAAGCTTCTTCGGTCACTTCAGTTCAGTAACAGAACTGAAGAAGCTTCTTGGATGAGAAGCGAAATGTTTTCAAGGGGGGAAAAAAACAAGGAAGTTCAGCTGCCTTTTGAAAAGCATCTTTGGGATGTTTGGTTGAAGCTGTTCCTGAAAAGTTTCACATGTTCTAATCAGTGGTAGGATTCTTTTTTTTTTTTACTACCGGTTCTGTGGGCGTGGCTTGATGGGCATAGCGGGGGAAGGATACCGCAAAATCCCCATTTCCTCCCGATCAGCTGGGACTTGGGAGGCAAAGACGAGATGGGGGCGTGGCCAGTCAGAGGTGGTATTTACCAATTCTCCGAACTACTCAAAATTTCCTCTACCGGTTCTCCAGAACTGGTCAGAACCTGCTGAATACCACCTCTAGTTCTAAACTAGACCACTGGATAGTTCTCCTCTCTAGTAATATCTGAGCTGAGTTTCCTGAGATTAGATTGCAGAGTTTCGTGATCTCAGCAACTTTAATCCAGGCAGATTTCAACTCTCAGAATTCCTCCAGTCAACATTCTCTTCTCGTGCCCCTCTCTACTCTTTGCATCAGTAGTGGGATGCAACCATTTTAACAACCGGTTCAGTGAGCACATGCGCACAGCGTTCAAAAACCGCCCATTCTAAGCTTAAAAACTTACCTTCTTTGTTAGTGCCAGTGAGTAAAACAGCTGATGCGAGGCAATCCGCTGTGCCATGCAAATCAGGTGAGCTAAAAAAAAACTTGGAAATATACGACAGGAAAGGGCAGGAGCGGATGGGAGGGGCCAGCTGCTCACCCAAACAACTGATTCACCCAAACTGATCCGAACCGGCTGAATCCTACCCTGCTTTGCATTTGACCCCGAGGTTTAATGTTGCAGTGTTGTGCTTTTGCATCATTGCTCTCAATCCAATTTAGGGAGCTTGGTTCAACTTTCTACACTTGGAATGTGGGCTGTTAGTTGACGAGCAGGCGAAGGTCAAGTCTTCCTTTCTTCCTCTTTGCCTAGAGTAGCTTTCAATTTTGACCCTGGATGGATGGCCTAAGAATGCCTACAGAACCAAATTTTTGTTGCTTTTAAGAGCAGCCAATACCGTAATACAATCGTTGCTTATAGGAAGCCTGAAAAGAATTCACAAAGAGGGACCACATAATTGGGACACTGCAACCAACTTATATACAAGGAAAGACCATAAGAAACACTTGGTCAACATTGACATAATGTTGAGCAGTTGCTAAAGGAGTGTTAGGTGCTTTTCCAAGAGGCAATTGGACTTTCTGGTTTTTCTTTTGAAGACATTTCACTTCTCATCCAAGAAGCTTCTTCAGCTCTGATTGAATGGTGGGGAATGGAAGGATTTACATTTATGCTTGTAATCCATTCCCCAACATCCAGTCAGAGCTGAAGAAGCTTCTTGGATGAGAAGCAAAACACCTTCAAAGAAAAACCAGAAAGTCCAGTTGCCTCTTGAAAAAACACCTTTGGGACAACCATGACCTGGATGACTGAGAATCTCCATAGATGAGTTGTCATTAAACAGGGACCACTAATATATTCCTGAAGCATTTTTGACATTTGTTGACCAATAGTAAGAGGTGTAAGGGGATGACATATCACACCTTGTCTCTCGAGTCTGAGAACCTAAAGAGAGAGATGCTTTGTTCATATCATGTTCCTACTCATTTGTGGATGAACAAGCTGATACAAAACATAATAGCCCATAAACAAAATATCATAAAATAATGCAACATAGCAATAGCATGTAGACTTATATATCGTTTTACAGTGCTTTACAGTCCTCTCTAAGGGGTTTACAGAGTCAGCCTATTGCCCCCAACAATCTGGGTCCTCATTTTACCCACCTTGGAAGGATGGAAGGCTGAGTCAACCTTGAACTTGGTGAGATTTGAACTGCCAAATTTCAGTCAGTAGAAGAAGCCCGCAGTACTGCACTCTAACCACTGCACCACTGTAATCATGATTGGAAGGTTGAATTCCCAGAAAAGAAAGTTGGAGTATGCAAAATTATCTGCAAGTATTACGGGCCAAATTAGCAAAAATGGCCATGGCAAATTGTCATAAATCCAATGCAGTGGGCAGAATAGCACAGTGATTGCTGAATTGGTGATGCGAATATATAAGTCCAAATCCCTATTCATCCATAAACTTCAGTAATAAAATGAGGCCGAGCTACATCTTAATATAGATTTGCTGAGAAGATAAATGTGGGAAGATGGGCAAGGAGAGAATGATCTTAATCACTCTGAGAGGGGAGCATTAAATCTGAATCAAGTAGAAGAGGCAGCTCAACCCTGTGATCAGCAGCCTTAGGAGGCTTCTTTCAAGTGAAGAATTGAAATAGAACTCAGTTTTCGAAGTTCACTTTTGCACTTGGGTGGAAAATTTCAGAAAAGCAAAGGCAGAGTTTACTTCTAGATCAGGGGTGTCAAACTCAATTTCATTGAGGGCCACATCAAGGCCCTGGTTGACATTGGGCAGACGGGTGGGCATTGAGGTTGGGGAGGAACATGGGCCAGTCCTGGAGTCTGGGGAAGGCTCTGATGAGGGCTCTGTGTGGGAGGCAGAGAGCGGGAAAGAGCCGTATATCAGGCATTAGCTGCCTTCAGAGTCAGACATCAGTGAGGCAGACAAACAGCTGGAGCCCCTTCCCAGTGTGCACATTTGCAGAGTTGCAAGATGGAAGGAACAACTAAAGAACAGGGGTCTATTTGGAAGTAAGGCCAGACAATGAATGGCCCCTCCCAGAGGAAATAAAAGAGGAGCGAAAGGGGAGTGGAGTTTGCAGGAGACAATTAGTTCGCTTAATTGGTTCGTGACTCTCCGAGACTCCTTGCCAAGTTTTGCAGATATCGGCCTGTCAGCTCTCCAAGCCAGATAAGGTCTGTGACTGTAAATCCTCCTTTGCTGGATGTGAATGAGCAGAATTCAAAGTAAATTAATAAAAGGGTTTTTTGTCGAGGCAAGGAGTTTGTTTCATGCTCTTGGGAAGCCTTGGTCAGAACAGGAGTGGCTGACTGGGTAGGCATGGCCAGCCTGACATTACTCACTGGGCATGGCTCGATGTTTCCTCTTCGCATTGGCCAAAGTGACACAGGCTGGTCCCTTACATTTTTCAGGATGGCGCCATGGGCCGGATCTGGCCCGCGGGCCTTGAGTTTGTCACCCCTGTTCTAGATGATGTAATCGGAGGATGAGCTCTGTGGCCCCACTGAAAATCTTTTGCATAGACTCCGATCCCGGTGGCAAGGGATGGTGGGATTGGTCATCCAAAACATCTGGAGAGCAATCTTGGCTTTTGAATGGAAGATGTGGGCTTTTATATCATACCTCTGAATGCCTGTTCTGAAATTAGTGCCAAAATGCACTTTTCTTCTAATATGAATTACGAAGGAAAGGAAGAGACTCACAGAGTAATTGGTCTCTGCGCCCGATACATTTTCTCTCTCCTGCCCTCCCTCCTGGCTTTTATTAAACTCATATGTCTCCAAATGTTCAAAAGGTGATTAATTGCTGATTTCCAACTGGGTGCAAAGCTGGAGAAGGTTACGTGCGTCCCTTTTCCTCTCGCTTTGTCCCCCACCCCTGAGCTGCAAGCTGAGATAAGTAGCTCTGTGGGACTCTGTGTGTGTATGTAGGGAGAAATAATACATACACAAACAGACACAGACACACACAAACATCTCTCAGACGACAGGAGGCATATGTTCCCTGCCTTGTCACGCAACTGAATGCTGAGATCAAGGAAGAGATAGTTTGGAAAAGAAAATGTCCTCTGGTTTTCTTACATGCTGTCTAAGGCTAGATGTGAACTGCCAAACTGAATATTATACACGTTAAGAAATATAAATACTACAAGTGAAAAAGAAGAGAATATGATGGGGAAAAAGAAATGGGAAAGGTAGAATGCATTGGGGTTCTTAAGTTGACACCCCATCTTTGGATGTCAAGCTAGCTTGAAACAATAAATACAAGAAAACTGCCCGATAACATCATGTAAGGACAGTTAAAACCAAGTTAGTTAAAATAAGCTCCATTATGGTAAGCTTATTGGAACGCGGTGGCTCAGTGGCTAAGTCACTGAGCTTGTCGATCAGAAAGTTTGGCAGTTCAGCAGTTCGAATCCCTAGCGCCACGTAACCGAGTGAGCTCCTATTACTTATCCCAGCTTCTGCCAACCTAGCAGTTCGAAAGCATGTGAAAATGCAAGTAGAAAAATAGGGACCACCTTTGGTGGGAAGGTAACAGCATTCTGTGCGCCTTTGGCATTTAGTCATGCCAGCCACATGATCATGGAGATGTCTTCAGACAGTGCTGGCTCTTCGGCTTTGAAACGGAGATGAGCACCAACCCCTAGAGTCACGAACGACTAACACATATTTGTAAGGGGAACCTTTACCTTATGGTAAGCTTAGTGAAAAGCCTGTGTTTTTGCCATCTTCCCATATGCTGGCAGAGAGGGGGATCAATATTATCCCTCTCCCTCTCCTCCCTCAAATATTGGAACATTGCTATCATGTCTCCCCTGGTCCTTCTCTTCACTAGACTAGCCATGCCCAGTTCTTGCAACCGTTCTTCTACTAACACTTCACGTGATCACTAATGCCTCACGTGATCAACCCCCCAAAAATTATTTTGTGTCTCCATGCTGGTTCTTCATCTTCCTGAGCATTTGTATCCTTACAAAGGGTGATAGCATCAGGGACGTTAAGTGGAAGTAAGGCTAGGAAACACATTTTGATCTGAAACTTGTTTTGCAATATCTTGTGTCCCTCAGCGCTGTTTATTGCACTACCAATCGTAGTAGAAAATTGGACCTCTGAGCCTGCTTTGAATTATCTAGGCCACCAATGGGCCCAGCTTTCTCTTTTTATTTTCTGTTGAGAATTGCAATTCTCGGAAACTATCCATAAGGAGCAATGGAAGGCTGGGCTTAAGCAAAAAAAAAAAAAGGGTGGAGCCAGTAGTGAGATGCTGCCAGTTTAACAACTGGTTCAGTGAATGCGCACTTTGCACACACATGCACACCTTGCGTGCCTAAAGTGCTTGTGCACAGTGCTGAAAATGGAGCATTTAGAAGCTCAGCTGCTTAGCTTCCAAGCCAGCAAAGGTAAGTGAAACAACCGGGGGGGGGGGGGGAGAAATCAACTCTGCCAAGCGATTGAGATGAGCTAGAAAGCTGAAAATAAAGAACAGGATAGGGTGGGAGTGGGTGGGTGGGTGGGGCCAGCTGATCGTTGGACCTACCAGTTCATTCGGCTGAATACCATCTGGGTGGAGCCAAAATTAGCCAACCCTAAACCTAACCCTAACCTAACCCTGAACTTAACCCTAACCCTAACCCTAAACCTAAATGTAACCCTAACCCTTACCCTTAGTCTAACCCCTTACCTTAACCGTAATGGCGCTTCTGTCGGTGCTCTTTTGTCGGCGCGCTTCTGTGCTCATTCGTTGGCGCGCTGTCAACATCGTGGTTTTATCGCCGCGCTTTTGTCAGTGCGCTGTGGTCTGGCGCGCATTTGTCGGGTCACGAATATATACACATATATTATATGACACAGAGAAACAAACAAAGTCTAGTCTGGATGTATACATGTACACGGCGAGAAAAATGAATCTTGCGAGTTTACCAGACGGGGTGGCAAATGGAAAAAAAGCTGTTACAGAATTGTTACAGAATTGGGTAGTCCTATTAGAAATACTTTGAAACCAAAGACGTGCGGTGAGGTTTACAGTTGGTGAGGCAAGAGCACAGCGGCGGCGAGAAGCAGCATCCCCGCTGCTGTCCCCGACAGAGGCGTCTCACGTTTATGTCCGCCATAGACCCGAGATGCCTCTGTCGGACACAGCGGCAGGGACAGAGGAGGCGGGGGGCGAGGCAGCGGAGCAGGGCAGTGGCGAGAGGCAGCGTCCCCGCCGCTGTCCCCGCCAAAGGTGTCTCGCGTTTATGTCCGCCATAGATGTGAGATGCCTCTGTCGGACACAGCGGTGGGGATGGAGGAGGCGGGGGGCGAGGCGGCAACCGGCGAAGAAAGGGGAGAGGAGGAGGAGGAAAGGGAGAGGGGAGCAGGATGGGGCTCCTGGTGGTGGAGAGAGGAGAAAGGGAATGGGGGCACAGCAGGCAAAAGAAAGAAAGCGCCAGCCCACCAGCAGAGGCGGCTGCCCCTCTCTTCTCAAACAAGGCTGCCCCTCTCTTCTCAAACAAGCTGCCCTCCCTGCCTCTCCCTCTTCCCCCTCTTCTCAAACAAATTCTCTCTCAAATTGAGAGAGTTTGTTTGAGTGACGTGAAGAAACAAACACATGCGCATGCGCGCGCACACACACACACACAAATTACTTACAATAAAAAATTACTTACAAATTACAATAATTTTGAATTCCTCCCCCTCCCTCTGTCCGACCCACATACCTTTTCCAGCTGTGTCACAGAGGATTTCAACTCTCCTCTTGTCTGCCACGATGAAAATGTAAAAAGAAAAAGGCAACAGCTGCTGCTGCCAGAGCCTCCAATGGATGACTCTGCTTAACTGTTTAAAAAAGCGTCTAAAAAAAGTGCCCTCTGCAGGAGGAAGCGAGAGAACTACGTGCCTCCTTTGCATAAGGAATTTTTCGCCTTTTAACCCTTGCTTAACTCTGCTCAAGTGATCATAAAGATAGAGTAAAGGAGGCACGTGGTTCTCTCGCCTCCTCCTGCAGTTAAGCACTAAGCAGAGTCATCCACTGTGACTCTGGCAGCAACTACCTCAGACTTTTTCCTTTTAATTTTTATTTTTATTTTCAGGATGACAGTGGTGAGGCCCTGCCTCCCCTGACTGCACGTCCCTGTTTAAAACCTCCTCCTAGAGGGGAGAAACATAAGCAGATCATAAAGTGGGTGTGTGGGATCTCTAAGAACATTTCAAGCTCTAAGCACATAGTGCTTATAAGCAGTATTCTGAATGACAGGAAGTGAGTTTCCTATAATCTCCTTGGCTGTCCTTCACTCTCTGTAGGGACTTTCTATCTGAGGCATTGCTGCCACCAAACCAAACACCCTCAATCGTGCCTCTGTAAAAAGTGGCCAGGAGAGAAAGAGAAAGATGTGCTCTCCACATCCGACGCAGGAAATGCAGATTAACATTAATGCAAGGGCTGCTTACAATCCTGAAGCTATAAATTTCTCACCCTTGATCTAGATTTTCAGCATGAAGCCAATAAGGAGGTTTTTATCTTGCTTGGAAACTGGTCGATCTTTTTGCAGCTTGATCTTGGCTTGTGCCAGAACCGAACTTTAGAAAATACATGGTCAAATGCATCTTGACTTCTGAGAGAGCAATATTCAAATATGGTTTATAAACAAGCTGAGGATCTAAAGAGCTTGAAAGCTTCTTCATATAGAAAAAAATAATAATTTTAGCAGTAAGCATTAGATTGAAAGGCTTCTGTTTCATCCTTTGCTTTCTTTCTTTTTTCCTTTTTTAAGCTCTTAAGGCTTGTTAAACTCCTGCAGAATCGAGGGTGGAAGAGACACTTAATCTAACGGGCTCTTTTTTATGCAATCTCTCCCGTTTTTAATTAGTTTCTCAGATACCTAAACTGTTGGTGGGAGTAAGAAAAGAAAGCCCATTTGAAACAGACAATTAAGCTAGGTTATCGGAGCACAGCAACAAGGATTTATACATCCAGTGTGTTTTTGCAAACGTGAGTGCGTGGGGGAGAGATGTGGTATTAAGCATCAAAGTCTTAATAGAATTTCTTTCCTTTCAATTCCCCACCTCCTTCCTTGTGATGGTGAGACTTTGAATCAAGGGCAATGAAACTGATAATAAAACTTAGCTCTTCTCCTCTGCCTCCTCCCACCCACCCAGGGGTGGGTTTCTTGCCCCGTTCCAACTGGTTCGGTTGGAACGGGGCCGGTGGCGTCCTCGTGCACGCGCGCAGTGCACGCATGCGTACTAGCGTCTGTGCGATGCTCCAGCTGCTCCTGGAGGATCACGCAGGCGCTGTATGCATCCTGCGCATGCGTGGAAGCGTAGAACTCGTCAAAACCGGGTAAGGAGTGCGGGTGGGCGGGCGGGCCCTTCGCCGTTCCCGGAAGTTACTTACTTCCGGGTTTGCCAACCAACCGGTTCGCAGGGACCGCCGCAAACTGGTTGAAACCCACCCCTGCACCCACCCCATCTCTTCTCTGTTTAAAATAGATACCTGCTTTGAGTCTGACTCAGACCCTTTTGTGAAAGGTCTAATCTAAGGGGCTGGCACAAAGAAGAGGGGGCCAACATATTCTCCAAAGCACCTGAAGTCAAGACAGGAAGCAATGGATGGAAACGAATCAAGGAGAGAAGCAACCTAGAACTAAGGAGAATTTTCCTGGCAGTGAGAACAATTAACCGGCGGAATGACTTGCCTCCAGAAGTTGAGGGTGCTCCAACACTGGAGGTTTCTAAAAAGACACTGGACAACCATTTGTCTGAAGTGGTATTGAGTTTCCTGCTTGAGCAGGGGGTTGGACTAGAAGACCTCAAAGGTCCCTTCCAACCCTGTTATTCTGTTAATGAGAAATGGAGGAAGGTGCACAATATTTTGCACTTGTGGGTTTATTTGTTTTGATCTGGACTTTCTACCACTTAGAAGAAAGTTTGCAGAACCTCTCTTTAGCTCAGAGTTGCGGCCTAGCGCAGCAGGTCGCAGCTGAATAAATTGCTTCAGGCGAGGGAAGCCATAGAGACCAGAGGGGAGTGGTGGCATGTGAACGGAGATTCAGGGCAAGGCTGGAGTGGGGGAATGGCACATTCCCCAACCAGGCTGAGGAGAATGGTGAGTGGGCAGATGCTCCGAGGCAAAGCCAGAGCCAGGTAATGACACATCCTTGTGACCTGGCCCCAGGCGAAGGGCAAGCAGGAGGCATGCTAACCATTGGTGAACAGAGAGGATGAGGCACGGAGACAAAGTGCAGAGATTAGCTGGGCCATGTGGGAAAGGCAATGTCAGGGTTCCAAATTGCATCCAAAAGTAAACCAGAGTCGGAGGCAAAGTATTGCTCAAAGTTTCAATTTATTAAAAGAGCCAGGTTGGCACATCTGGGAAAACCCGAATCTGAAAGTTTCCCGGTTTTCCCCAACCAGTTGAAAGTTCAAGATCTTGTTCCCACACCCACAAATCCATCACATGATCCAATCTCCCACCGCCATGCTGGCAGTTCCACCCATCCAGTTCCGGTCAGGTGCAGAGGTGCAGAGACAAAGGATGACCTTGGCTTTCTAGAAAGAATTTTGTTATGGCTACATAGCATCTCACTCTTTACAATCCCCGCTCTGATTTTACCACAAGAGAAAATGCATAGTAGAATAATTGAAAGTGTGGCAGGCCAAAGACCCAAAATAAAATATAGCTGCAGGCCTGACAGGCAAGATATATAGGGTGGGCTGGGCTGGGCCAGCCGGCGGTGCGATTTGCCGGTTCTCCGAACTGCACAGAATCATTACTACCAGTTCAGTAGAACTAGTCTGATCCGGCTGAATACCAGCTCTGAGCAAAACATCTTCAAAGCAAAACCAGAAAGTCCCATTGCCTCTTGAGAAAAAAAAAAGGCATCTTTGAGACAACCATGACCTGGATGATTGAGAATCTCCATTGACAAGGAACCAAAATGAATGTTTACATTATAAACATTCAAAAAATGCTCTAACGTGCTACACGGTGCTCTATAAGCCTAAAAGGTATTGTGATTGCTACTCTTTTTTGTGTTTTTTTAGTCTCGGTTAGACACCTTCTCGTGCTTAAAATTCTCAATAAAGCTGTATTAAACCGAAAGCAAGTATCTTTCCCCTTTTATCTTACTTTTTCCTCGTAATCACAAATAATGGAGCTGTTCAAGAACCAGGCGTTTTCAACATTATTATCTTTCGGAGATGAATTGCACCAGCTAAATGGTTGTTAGCCATTACAACTTATAAACAGTGAAGCGGAATTCTTAAATAGCACACGGCGGAGTTTGGGAAATGAGTCAAGGGTTTTATATTTCTCTCTGAAGCTAAGCTCCAGATTTGTATCCACAAACATATTTCTCAAATATATTAGCGGCACCGAATGAAGCCCTCTGATCCCAAAGGGAAAATAAAATAAAAACATGGATTGAAAAAAAAAGCCCTTTGTACAGCTAGTCCTCGAATTACAACCGCTCGCTTAGTGACACATTGGTGTTATGACAAACCTCTGTAACTATGAAAAAGACCTTGAAAACACCAAGATAGATGTCATTCTTACTAAGTAGACCAGATAGGAAACCCTATCAGATAAGCTAATTCTACATCATTGTAAAGCCACATTAAAAAAAATTGAAGTTTGAAGTTTGAAAGAAAAATTAATACAATACAATGCAATAGCACAGTTGGAAGGGACCTTGGAGGTCTTCTAGTCCAACCCCCTGCCTAGGCAGGAAACCCTATACCATTTCAGACAAATGGCTATCCAACATCTTCTTGAAGACTTCCAGTGTTGGGGCATTCACAACTTCTGGAGGCAAGTTGTTCCACTGATTAATTGTTTTAACTGTCAGGAAATTTCTCCTCAGTTCTAAGTTGCTTCTCTCCTTGATTAGTTTCCACCCATTGCTTCTTGTTCTACACTCAGGGTTCTCCCACAAGTCTCCTACGCAACTTGAGAAACTAGGGAGGGTGTCTTCTGAGTCCCCTGCCCTGCCCTTTATCCAGCTCTGGGCTCTGCTGTCTCTTATCTGACTTCCCTTAGGCAGAATAGCAAAATAACAGAGTTGAAAGAGATCTGGGAGTTCTTCTAGTCCAACCCCCTAGTCAGACAGGAAACCCTACACTATTTCACGCAAGTTGTTGTCCAATCACTTTTGAAAAATCTCCAGTGTTGGAGCACCCACAACTTCTGGAGGCAAGTCATTCCACTGGTTTATTCTTCTCACTGTCAGGAAATTTCTCCTTAGTTTTACGTTGTTCTAGGTCTCCTTAGTTCTAAACAGCATCTATTTGCCCTGTTTGTCAAGGTCTTTTTCATACACCATTACAATAACTGTATTCAATATAAATTCCGGATGAACTGGTTTGTCCTTAAAATCTGAAAATAATAAAGAACCTACCTGAATTAATACGGTTACTGCTTTTAGGGGACGTGGTGGCTCAATGGCTAAGATACTGAGCTTGTTGAACAGAAGGTTGGTGGTTCAAATCCCTAGTGCCACGTAACTGAGTGAGCTCCCGTTACGTGTCCCAGCTTCTGCCAACCTAGCAGTTCAAAAGCACGTAAAAATGCAAAGGAACCACCTTTGGTGGGAAGGTAACAGCGTTCTGTACGCCTTCGGCATTTAGTCATGCTGGCCACATGACCACGGAAATGTCTTCGGACAGCACTGGCTCTTCGGCTTTGAAACGGATGAGCACTGCCCCCTAGAGTCAGGAACGACTAGCACATATGTGAGAGGTGAACCTTTACGTTTATCTTTTACTGCTTTTCAAAGAGAGATTCATCAGTATATATTATTAAGTAATTTATCAGCCATTTGCGCTTCAGTGAAAAGAATTGGGAATGGGAATTCGACTCCAAGGGGACAACTCTTCCTTTCACTTTCATCTGAGTTCTTGGTGATATTGAGGAGAGCTGCTGATGTAAGGAAAGGTAGCCTATTCTTATGCAATGAGGAACACAAGACACTTGAGAGTAGCAACTTGATTAATTTCAAAATCTGAAACAAACCTGCATCATACCAACCGACATCCCTCCTGTCCATAGTTTATTCAGCTGAATTGAGCCTGAAGAAATCAGATTCAGATTCAATCAATCCAGTGGTGGGTTTCAAAAATGGTTCAAACCTACTCTGTGGGTGTGGCCTCCTTTGTGGGAGTGGCTTGCCACCCATGTGACCGAATGGGAGTGGCTTGCCACCCATGTGACCGGATATGAAATTATGAATTAGTACTTAGGTCGGTCCAAGTAGCTATTCAGAAACTCTGGCATTGAAGCATGCAAGTCATAAAGCTGTCAAATTACAAGATCCTTGCCAGTGGCGGGTTTCCAAAATTTTTGGAACCTCTTCTGTGGGTGTGGCCTGCTTTCCGGGTCCACTGGTGGAACCTCTTCTAACCGGTTCAGTAGATTTGACGAACCGGTTCTACCGAATAGGTGCGAACTGGTAGGAACCCACCTCTGAATCAATCAATGAATCAGAATAGAGCTGGAAGAGACCTTGGAGGTCTTCTAGTCCAGCCCCCTGCTCAAGCAGGAGACTCTATAGCATTTCAGACCGCTCTTGTTAAAAACCTCCAGCAATGAAGCACCCACAACTTCTGAAGGCAATCTGTTCTACTGGTTAATGGTTCTCACAGTTAGGAAGTTTCTCCTTAATTCCAGATTGATTCTCTCCTTGATCAGTTTCCATCCATTGTTTCTTGTCTTGGTTTCAGGTGCTTTGGAAAATAATTTGACCCCTTCCTTTTTGTGGCAGCCCCTCAAATACTGGTACACAGCTATTACATCACCCCTAGTCCTTCTTTTCTCTAGACTAGCCATACCCAATTCCTGCAACCATTCTTCAAAAGTTTTGGTCTCCATTCCCTTAATCATCTTAGTTGCTCCTCTCTGCGCTTTTTCCAAAATCTCAACGTCACAACAAATTGAGACACTGGATGATGAGTCTTCCAGCAAAGAACTGTGAACTTATATCATTAAAAGAACTTATTCTTTTATCCTTTGCCAGTAGCGAGTAGTATACATTCTTTTTCCCTGTCATCTTAGCCTTTCTTTGACCTATTCAGTTGCTGGGACAAATGTGATTTTGCCGCAGGGCAACTGACCGTGAACATGCTTGTAAACTAGTTGCAATCCTTACATTTCTATCTGATCTGATCTTGATGCATTGCTTCCCAGGCCTGGGCTTCGGGTGTATGATGTTATCATACTGCCGGTTGCAAACTCGGGTTTTTTTTTTTCCATTCCCAGCGCAGGCAGTCCTTGGCTTATAATAATTCCTTTAGCAACTCTTCGCGAGGCAATAGTACTGAGAAAAGTGACTGACAGCCGGTACTCGCAATAGAACAGTTGCAGCATCCTGATGATCACATGATCAAAATTTGGATGCTTGGCAACTGGCATGTGTTTAAGATAAGATAACCTTTACTGACATTTTTTTTTATTGTGAGCACACTGGCCCACATTAAAAATGAAATTCTGCTGCCTGCTCTCAAAAGAAAGTATTTATTTACCAATATACATACTGTATTTTTCGGAGTATACGACATACCTTTTTCCCCCAAAAAAGAGGCTGAAAATCTGGGTGCGTCTTATACACTAAATACAGCATTTTTGGCCTGCTGAAACTCCACCCCCTTTACCAAAATGGCCGTGCATAGCTTTACCAGAGCAGAGGTGGCGCAGTGGTTAAATGCAGCACTGCAGGCTACTTCAGCTGACTGCAGGTCTGCAGGTCGGCTGTTCAAATCTCACCGGCTCAGGGTTGACTCAGCCTTCCATCCTTCCGAGGTGGGTGAAATGAGGACCCAGACTGTGGGGGCGATATGCTGACTCTGTAAACCGCTTAGAGAGGGCTGAAAGCCCTATGAAGCGGTATATAAGTCTAACTGCTATTGCTATTGCTACCAAAATGGCCGTGCATAGCTGTACCAAAATGGCCGTGCATAGCTTTACCAAAATGGCCGTGCATAGCTGTACCAAAATGGCCGTGCATAGAGAGCTCCTGGAGGCTGGGGAGGGCAGAAATGAGCAAAAAATGGCCCATTTTTTGCCCCTCCAGCCCCCAGCAGCACTCTATAAGCTTCTTAAAGGCTATCCATGCCCCTTTTTTGACAAAAAACATCAACCTCAGTGGAGCAGGAGGCCAAGCAGTATGTTGGTACTGCGGCTACGAGGCAAGGCACATGTTGGGGAATGGACACCCCTGTTTGCAGGGCCCTGAGGTAAGCCGGTAACAGGCACGTGGGGCAGCTCCACCCATTTTTGCTTAATTGTGGCAAACAAATGCTTTGCTTAGTAACTGAAATTCTGGTTCTTTTAAATAACCAGGCTTGAGGCAGCAGTAACGGTTTTCACAGCTTTATTCAATGCAGGTCTGGTAACTAGGAGGATTCAGAACGTGGACAGCTCCTGGCCAACTGACAGCTCTTTATATACGGAACTGTCAGTTGGTCAGCCAATAGACGCTCGCCACGTCTAGCTCCAGCTGGCTGTTGCATCGCAGCCAATCAGCTTGCGGCTGCTCCGGCCCCTCCCGTCGGCTGGCACGGGAGGACTTAACAGGTTCTGGTTGTGGTTGCAAGTCAAGGACTACCTATAGTGCTCAAATTGTTTTCCTGGTTCTAATTCAGCCTTAGGAAAAGAGTTGAAGCAGATACCCTCTGTTTTAACTCAAGAAACAACCTAGAACTAAGGAGAAATTTCCTGACAGTTGCAACAATTAATCAGTGGAACAACTTGCCTCCAGAATTTGTGAATGCTCCAACATTGGAAGTTTTAAAGAAGATGTTGGATATCCATTTGTCTGAAGTGGTGTAGGGTTTCCTGCCTAAGCTGGGGGTTGGACTAGAAGACCTCCAAGGTCCCTTCCAACTCTGTTATTCTAAGAGTTGATATGGCTCACTTTTGAAGGTATTGGATTAAGAATGGGTAGACTAAGGTTCAACCAATGGCTGGATCTGTTGCATTTCTTTAGGCCTGTCTATGTCAGTGGAATGTTGTTGGGGAAAATAAAAGTAGGGAGTACTAATGTGTACGGATAGTCCTCAACTTATGACCATACTTTTTGTTGCTGAGTTTTGCCCCATTTTATGACCTTTCTTGCCACCCTTGTTAAGTGAATCACTATAGTTAAGTTAGTAACATAGTTGTGAAGTGAATCTGGCTTCCCCATTGGCTTTGCTTTGTCACAAGGTCGTAAAACGTGACGTGACCCTAGAACACCAGAACCATCATAAATACGAGTCGGTTGCCAAGCATTTGAATTTTGGTCAGGTGACCATGGAGATGCTGCAATGATCCTAAGTGTGAAAAACAGTCATAAGTCACTTTTTTTTTCAATGACGCTGTAACTTTGAATGGCCTTTAAATGAACTGTTCTAAGTTAAGGACTATCTGTAGAGGCGGCTCTCTGCTCCTGAAGGAAACGCAGGGGAGAAATCAAACAAATAATTTGATTCAGTCCACATCCTCCTGATACCATTACAAGACGCACCTGTGAGCGTGCAGAAGAACGTATTGGCTCGGCGGTTCCATTCAATGCGTCAAATTAATTGGGGTGCCCAGTTCAAAAGGATGACTCGAGCGAATCAGAGCTTCATCCAGACCTAGTAAATTGTTAACGTGTCTGTGTCTAAGATAATCTTTGAACAACAAAAGAGACCCTTGACAAAAATCGGGGCACATGAACGTTCGTTTTCTGGAAGCTTGATATCCACCGAGCATGAAAAGAAATACTTTCAGGATAACAGTGGTAGAACAAAAGAATCAATTACCCAGAGTAGATTAAAAGAATGTGGTGGTGGTGGTGGGAGCTGGGAGGGTAAATTTGGAATTTGTAGGCATATCACCGCTAATCACAAAATAGCTGATTTGATGGAGATTGCCAGTTGCAAAGCACGGTAGTTAGTTGAAGGTCAACTGGTCAACATTTTGTCATCTCCACAAGACCTTCAGGAATGAACTGCCCCATTCAAATTTAATTTTGTCTTTTCTTGGGTTGGATGCTTTTCAAAACAGAGCGTTGAGCTCTCAGAAACGCTCAGAGCGTCCTCATGCCATCTCCATCAACCCCAGAGGCATCTTAGCAAATAGAGATACTGTTAAAAGCTGGCACGTTGTCCATTCCTTTTTTTTAATTAGAAGAATGTAATTAGATTAATTAAAAGAATCTTAAGTAGAAGAATCTTTCCCAAATTAGCAGGGAGCTTCTTATGCACCAAGGGAGGAGGTCTGCAGGCACAACGACGCTCACAACCATCAGATTGTCTATTGCTGATTTAAACTTCTATCACACAATAGGTGTCCATATTGTGATGGGGCAGTGGTTAGAAGGCAGCATTGCAGGCTAATTCTGCCGACTGCCAGCAGTTTGATCCTGACCGGCTCAAGGTTGATTCAGCCTTCCATCCTTTTGAAGTTGGTAAAATGAGGGCCCAGATTGTTGGGGGCAATGTGCTGACTCTGTAAACCACTTAGAGAAGGCTGTAAAGCACTGTGAAGAAATATATGTCTAAAGTCTATTGCTAGAACAATTAGACCTCTATCTTTTGGGAAAGATAGCAATAGCAATAGCACTTAGACTTATATACCGCTTTACAGTGTTTTACAGCCCTCTCTAAGCGATTTACAGAGTAAGCATTTTGTCCCTGGAAATTTGGGTCCTTATTTTACCTACCCCGGAAGGATGGAAGGCTGAATCAACCTTGAATTGCCAAATTGCAGGCAGCTGGCAGTCAGCAGAAGTAGCCTGCAGTATTGCACTCTAACCACCATGCCACTGTGGCTCAAGATATAATCAGACCACAATAACAACGCACTTCTTACTTCTCTTCTACTTCTTCCTCAGGACGCCAGCTATGATTGGATGTTCTTTTGTGGTGAACCGGAAGTTCTTTGGGGAAATCGGTCTTCTCGACCCAGGAATGGACGTTTATGGTGGCGAGAACATTGAGCTTGGAATTAAGGTTGGTGAGATGATTAAAACAAAGTGATTCTTCTTCCTGAGGTAACTTAGTAAGAGCTTGCAAATTGAAATCTGATTCTTCCTCCTGGACCGTCCTTTCTGTAAGTAAGTGGCTTCTTTCCTTAAAAAAAATATTACGATTAATTCTTGCCTCCTAGTGCTTCAATGTTTACTCTATCTTTAAAAATAAAAAGAGTGGGTTTTTTTTTTTTAGATTGCTTCTCAAGAGTTACAAGTCTTAAACTTCCCAAAGAAATTGATAGTGTCTCTGCATAAATACACATTGTTGATATACATGTGAACATCTCTAGAGAAATATTAGCTGGTATCAAGTTCTGTCTGAGATCAAATCGGTATCATTCTCTAAATCGTAGGAATTAATTAGCTAGCACTCCAAAGAAGTAAAAGATAATAAACGCTCACAGTTTCCTTCACTCGGAATCTAAGGTTCACTTTGGTCTTCTACAAGATTTGTGTGTTCTTCTAATCAGAAAAGCCCAATTAAATTTCCTTGAGCATTCAGGGGTATGATTAGAAAGTACGCTCTCCCTTCCACCCCACATATTGGTGAGCAATTGGTGAGACCTTTTGCACACCTCAAGAAGAAATAAACAGATGAGAAATTTGTTTCATTTCAAATGTTTTTACTTCACCTGTCGTGCGCCATCCCTGAAGACAGTAGGCAGCAACAGGCTGCAATAGTGTGGCAGTATGCAGAGAACCTCTTGTAAGCAGTATGTGGGAGTAACTCATTTTTTTTTGGGGGGGTTGTTCAAATTATTTATGGTTCAAGTCATTGAACCATAAGTTAAACAAATGAGCTCGGTCTGCATTCTCAGTCACAAACAAATTAACTAAGGTTAGCAGTATAAGATTAATCTATTGTTTGATTGCTCCCGTGAGATCCTTACTTGACCTTCTCCCAACACAGCCAAGCTAATGTTGTTGCCCAGATCCTGTAGTAATCATGGTTTTCATTTCTTTACTGGTCCTTGTTTCTCCCTCTTTCTTCTCTCCAGTCTGTTGTTAGGGACTGATGTACTTTGACTGACATATTACCAGAGCCGTGATAACAAACCTATGGCACTCGTGACACAGGTGGCACGCAGAGCCCTCTCTACAGGCATGCAAGCTGTCACCCCAGCTCAGCTCTACCTCACATGTATGCACCTCCCACTGGCCAGCTGATTATCGGGTCTCTGCTGCGCATGCGTGGGGGGGGGCGTGCATGTGGGAGAGGCACACGCATGTATACGGGGTTGCAGGGGGGGCGCGTGCATGCATGGAGGGAGGGGGGCGGGAGGAGGGTGCAGAGCTCCCCTCATGGCCCGTTTTTGGTCCCATGAAGCTGTAGGGAGACCTACTAGGTCCAAATGAGGTGCGGGGGGGGTTATGGCATTGCCCCCACATCCCGCTTTTGGTCCCAATGAAAATTGCTCTGAGCATGCACAAAAGCAAAAAACAAGATGGCGGGGCCTATGGCCGTGCCTGGAGAACTGGTTCAGGGGTGTGGCAGGCCTGGGTCACTGCTGGTTCCAGGGATCCTGGCCGCCAAACCACTACCGGTTCAGCTGAACCACTACCGGTTCAGCCAAACCAGTCCGAACTGGTTGGAACCCACCACTAAAAGCTAGGTCAGAACAATAATAGAAATAGCTTCCTTGATAGCCATCCATAGCCTCCTGTGCCCTCCACTTCTGCAATTTGATATTATTAGATTACGCTGTTACAATCAGTGCCCTTGAATGCGATCTGTGGCTAATTACACCCCATTTGCACCCCAGGAAAAAAAGCTTCCCAATCAGGCTATCAATGCAGCAAGCATTCATCTTCAGTGACATGAGTTTTACTGATTTTTCCCCACTTGTAAAATAAGCAAAATGAATGCAACCTACTTCCAGCCTCTGCTCTCAAACTTACTCCCACCCGGCAGGCTGAAAATGAGTTCAGGCCTTGCAAGCAACAGTGGTTATCTGTCTTTAACAGCAATTAAAATGTCAAGCTAATCTTCTAGGTCATAAATCGAGTTTAAGTTCATAGATTTAAGTTTTGTTACCAAGCAGGCTGTGAACAGGGCCAGGCAATGAAGAGAGTACTGGTAGTCCTTGTTTATCCTCGACACTCGGGACTGGTAACTTGGTCATTAAGTGAAGCAGTCAATAAGTGAAACTGCGACAGTGTTTAGGATCCTATTGATAGAAGAGATATTTATAGTTCAGGGTTGAGCTGTGGGATCTCTCTGAGCTTGATGGTTTTCTTGCAGATTTCATTACCGCTGTATGTACTGATGATGTTACCTAGTTTGGTAATGAAATGTCTGCAAGAAAACCACCAAGCTCAGAGAGCACTTAAAATCTCATTTCAGCTTTACAGATCTGCAAAGGTTGTAAATGCAAGGACTGGTGGCAAAGTTACTTTTTCATCACCATCATAACTGTGAATGGTTGCGTATTAGTTCAGGGTTGAGGCAGTTGTTAAGCAAGGACTAGCTATAAGTCCAGATAGGTAGGGTACAGTGTTATGAAGCAGCCTGACAATAATGAAGGTTTCACAACAGGAATTGTCACAAGCCATTCTCCAGGTGTCAGGTGTGGAAGCCACATTTTACAGTAGGCCTCAAACCTGCCACATATTCTACTGTGGGAAACTGGGAGGGGGGATTGTATGGAGCATGAGACCTGTGTAGTCATAATAACATTCTTTCTCAGAGAGTCAAGGCCATTTGCCTCAGGGGCTTTGCTGGGAAGAATCTCATTGTGGGAGAATGACTGATTGAGCTATGTGATGGACATGTGGGTGCTGGGGCAGGGTCTTGAACTTTTAACTGGGTGGGGAAAACCTGGAAGCTCTCACATTCAGGTTAATGTCAGGGTTTCAAATAGCATCCTCCATAAAATAATAGTCAGAAGTTAGAGATTCCTCACAGTTCCAATGTATTAAGAGAGCCATGTTGGCACATCTGGGAAAACCCAAATCTGAGAGCTTCCAGGTTTTCCCTTCCCAGTCAAAAGTTCAAGACCCTGCCTCAGCACCTGCATGTCCATCATATGGTCCAATTAGCCCATTGGTGGGTTCCTACCGGTTTGGACTGTTTCGGCCAAACTAGTAGTGGTTTGACAGCCTGGGTCGCTGGAACCAGCAGCAACCTAGGCCTGTCATGCCCCCAAACCTGTTCTCCGGGCAGCGCCATAGGCACCACCATCTTGCTTTTATTGTACTGTGCATGTGGGCACAGTGCGCATCAAGCATGTGCAGCATGCACGGTGCATCCATGAGCAAATTGGCAGTAGTGACTGCCAGAACCCACCCTTGAATCAGTCACTGTCCCACAAGGAGATTCCTCCCAGCAATGCCCCTCCAGGTGCCGAGGCAAATGACCTTGACTCTCTGAGAAAGAATGTTATTATGACTACACAGCTCTCATGCCCCATACAATCCCCCCTCCCAGTTTCCCACAGTAGAATATGTGGCAGGCTTGAGGCCCATTGTAAAATATGTCTTCCAAGCCTGACACCAGGCTTTTTGAGAACTCAGTTACGATTTTTCCTTGGCTTTCCGCCTCTTAAGATGCTGGCATCTCTCCAGGTTGAGTGGAGAAAGCTTCTAGAGACCCTTCCATGTCTTGGTGGGACCTGATATACTTGATTCCAGGCTCCACTTTCTCACGGGTGAGCATGTCACCACTGGGGGGGGGTCTTCTATTAATTTTCTTTTCACGCCTTTTCTGCTCTTCCTGTTCTTCTTCAGCTTCTGTTGAGGATTCAGGATAAAAAGCTACAAGGAGAAGAGATTGAGGGATGAGGTTGGTTGGTTTTGGTGTGCTGTGGGCACACGGCGGTTGTGATTTTATTTGGTTTTGATTTAATGTGTTTTATGTACCTGGTCATTCTTGTTTGTATAGGATGTGAAGCGAGACAAATCCATTTTTAATACATTAGGGTCAAGCTAACCATGACTTCAGCATGATGTGTAAATTTTATCAAGGTATTAAAGAGAGAGAACAATCAATGTTAACAAGATAAACGGAGAGCTCAGACTTGGTGGATGCCCGTATATCTTTAATGAAAAGGAGCTGCACTGCAAGAGATCTTAGGATGGAGGGACATGATCTTCAACTAGGATGGCATGCTTTTTTATGGTACGGAAGTAGTATGGTACATAGATATTTTCAAAGACACTGTGCAATTTAGTTCAATTCCTCACACACACGCTTTGCTTAATGTACGGGAAAATATTAAATTACAAAACTATATGAAAATACCAGTCTGGCTCTGCACAAAGGAAGCCTTGATATACCCAAATCTTATTAACTTGGAAAAAAATGTATTTTATAAAGACATTTTAAATGAGAATGGTGAACTTAAAACTAGGCAACAATTACAAAACCATTGGGTGGTTGGTGGCCATATCTGCAAATAAAATCAAGATATAACAAAGATGTAAAAATATGGCTTTTTTTTATAAAGAACCAACAACACTTGATAAGATTTTATTAGGGACAGATGAAAAACTGATTTTTACACACACACACACACACACACACACACACACACACCACACATACACACACATGCTGGTCTTGTTGTATTCGGGTCTTTTCCCGTGTAAGTTTGAGATTGTCTTGGCAACGAGGTCTCCCTCACCATCTTCAGGCTGGGTTTTGGGCTTAAAGTGTGATCGGAGCTGCCGTCTTTCTATAAATCTTGGTGGGGGTGTGCTGGCTTTGATTCAGAGTGCTGGCTTTGATTCAGTAAGTGGAATGATTGGTTGTGTGGTTGTATCATGATTGGTAGATTGGTGCTGATTGGTGCTGGCTGTGTGTCTATTGTTGTTTCGTGTTGTAACGGTCTGGGTGATAGGTGGGGTGTGTTTGTTGACTAGGGCTGGTTTCCAGATGTTTGGTAGGTGGGAGGTATCATCATGTTTATTCATATTGTGGGGGTGTTTCTCTATTTCAATAGCTTCCATAATTACCTCCCGCCTACATATCTAAATTATATTGGTTTTCGTAGATTTTCACGGGTGTAGGTATGCTGGTCTTGTTGTATTCGGGTCTTTTCCCGTGTAACATTGAGATTGAGATTGAGAAACTTTGTCAAGACAATCTCAATCTTACATGGGAAAAGACCCGAATACACCAAAACCTGCATACCTGTATCCGTGAAAATTTACGAAAACAAATATATATATACTGACAATGGCTACTGCTTATAAGGAAAAGCTTTATAAAATGTTTTATAGGTGGCATTTGCCACCAGCAAGATTGGCAAAAATATCTAGCAATATGTCTGCCAAATGTTGGCAATGAAATCAGACCCCAGCTACTTATTATCATATGCAGTGGACTTGTATGAAAGCAAGAAAATATTGGAAGAAAATACATACTTAGTTGGAAAAGATGATTAAGCAAATATAGATCTGAAACCAGAAATATTTTTGTTGGGTATAATGCCAGGGGGTTATGATAAAGGGACTATATATTTAGTTTTGCAAGTACTGAGAGCAGCAAGGAGTGTATTTGCACAATATTGGAAAAATGAGAACAGTCTATCAGATGAGGATGTAATTCAGAAAATATTAGACTGTGCAGAGATGGATAGATTGACTTTAAAAATAAAAGACAAAGAAGACACAGGATATTACTTGACATGGAATAGATTTTATAAATGGTTAGAGATAAGAGGTAGAAATTAGATGAAGAAAAATTAGTGCTATGTAAGAATTAAATATAAAGATGGTTTATAATTATAAATATGCTAATATAGTTAATTCTGTTAATTATGAATAAGCTAAAGAAGAAATTGAGCCAAAACTATTCTGTTATATTATTACTATTTTTACCAGTATATGTGTTAATATTTTATGTTTTCTCTTTGTTTTTCTTTTGTAAATGATACACCCTGACAATAATACACTGTGTTCAAAATGTTTATGAATAATTTAAAAAAAGGATGGAGATTTTTCAGCTTGACTTGGTCTCTTTTCCAAAGCAGAAAATTGTATGGAGTAGCAATACTTTCAGTCCTCTTCCATCAGCCTCTGAGAGTCTCCAAATGTTAGAAATAGTTTAACTAACAAGCAAGAAAAGAAAAAAAAAAGAATTTCCAAAATGGCACTTGCTATTTTTAACTCCCAGTTTATCATTAAACTGATGACGATGGATAGATCGCTACTTCATGAATAGGCAAAATGAAATCTAAGGAGGCCAAATCAAGATATTTGCTAGACATGATGATTTTGGACTTACATTCATTCTTAAACATGCCTAGTTCTGGTTCTGCGATGGGGAGGGGAGCAACCTCATAAAACTTTGTACATATTCTCTGTGAAGTTCTCTCAGCTTGGTTGTTTGCTTGCAGATGTTTTGCTACCCAACTAGGTAACACCATCAGTGCTAATGAATGTGGGCTTTGCCCCCTGTTTATGTGGCTTGTCCTGCCAAAATTGCTGAATGTCTAGTTTTCTATTTGGTAGCTCCTTGGTTTGAATATTGTTTTCTGCTTGATTGTTTGTCTGGTGTTTATCCCTGATTATCTGGGTTTTGGTGTTGTGATCCCTTTGTTTCCTTCTTAGCTTTTTTATTGCCTTTCTGAATGCTCTGTAAACGTCATTTATCTCTATGTGTCTACTGAAGATTGATTTGCCTAACCTCCATATTCCCATTAATTCCTGAGCATCTTTGGATTTAACTTGATCTAGGATGCTGACAGTTTCCCAGTTGAAACTATGTTTGTCTGTCCATCTTAATATAGCTT
Organism: Thamnophis sirtalis; assembly: GCF_051295495.1. Lineage (NCBI taxonomy): Eukaryota > Metazoa > Chordata > Lepidosauria > Squamata > Natricidae > Thamnophis > Thamnophis sirtalis. The sequence continues at coordinate 10,418,778 of NW_028261386.1, read as the reverse complement.
TATGTATTTCTAAAGATATTTAATCTAGATGCATTAATTTGTAGGTCCATTTGTTGTCGGTGGTTAATTTTTCTTGAGTAGAAAATAAAGTCTCCTGTAAGTCAAGCTTAGGGCGATGTGATGGCTCAGCAGTTAAAATGCTGGGCTTGTCGGTTAGAAAGCTTGCAGCTCAGGTTCGAGACCCAAGCAACACAAGATGGGGTGAGTTCCCATCTTCACCTCACCTCCTGGCAACCTAGCAGTTCAAAAACATGCAGATGCGAGTAGATCAGTGGTGGGTTTCAATTTTTTTAGAACCTATTCTGTGGGTGTGGCCTACTTTGTGGGTGTGGCTTGGCAGTCATGTGACCGGGCAGCTATGGCCAACTTGACATCACTCATGCACACTCAGTCACATGAACACCACCCCCAAGCCATGTGGCAACAATTTTTGGAACTCCTATGAAAGGGGGGGGGAAGAGAGGGGAAAACCTCCCAAAAATAGACAACTGGATGATTAAGGGCTGAAATTAGGGAGATCGGAGAAGGCACAACAGAGGGGAATCCAGTAGAAAGCTATCACACGCTGGGGAAAGAACTTTGGGAGATCGGAGGAGGCAAGACAGAGGGGAATCCAGGAGAAAACTCCGGGCAGGCATTCTGGAAGTTTCTTCCGGGTCCATTTCACCATCCAGTTCTCCCAATCCGGTGCGAACTGGCAGAAACCCACCACTGGAGTAGATAAATAGGCATCACTTCGGTGGGGGGGAAGGTAACAGGGCTCTGTGACATCATACTGGCCACATGACCACAGAAATTTCTTTGGACAGTGCTGGCTCAATGGCCTTGAAATGAAGATAAGCACTGTCCCCTAAATTGGCAATGGCTTGCAGAGTAAAATCTGCAGGGATTCCTTTACCTTTTTTTAATAAGTCAAGCTTGATTTTTTATTGGTCCATTCATGAAATTTTCTTGGCAACATTTCTCCCTTAAATTTCACAGTTTAGCATAGGATGATCCCAGGGCATCCCCAGCCCTGGGAATTTCTGGTGATCTCCTATCCAACTACTAATAAGATCAGGGGTGGGTTGATGCTGGTTTTACTACCGGTTCGCAAATCGCACACTTTGCGATCACGTACGCTGCTCAATGTAACTTGTTCTGCAAGCATGCGCAGAACAATTTACAGTGACCTGCACACATGCAGTCACTGAAATCCAAAATGGCGGTGGCCCAGTGAGGGAACCAGTTCAGGGTCATGGCAGGCCTGCGTCACTGCCGTTTCTGCGACCCTGGCCTGACTTCCACTACCGATTCGGCCGAATCGGGCCAAACCGGCAGCAACTCACCTCTGAATCAGATCCAATCCAGATCCATATAGCTACTGTATGCTTCTGAAATTCCTGCCCTTTGTATGTTGTTTGGGCACATATACTATATTTCCAAAAGTATTTGCTCACCTGCCTTTACTTGCATATGAACTTACTATAAGTGACATCCCATTCCTAATCCATAGGGTTCAATATGACGTCAGTCCACCCTTTGCAGCTATAACAGCTTCAACTCTTCTGGGAAGGCTGTCCACAAGGTTTAGGAGTGTGTTTATGGGAGTTTTTGACGATTCTTCCAGAAGCGCATTTGTGAGGTCACACACTGATGTTGGATGAGTTTACGTGGCCTACCACTTCGTGGCAGAGTTGCTGTCATTCCCAAGCACTTCCACATTTTTATAATACAGCTGACAGTTGACTGTAGAATATTTAGGAGCGAGGGAACTTCACGACTGGATTTGTTGCACAGGTGGCATCCTATCAGTTCCACACTGGAATTCACTGAGCTCCTGAGAGCGACCCATTCTTTTACCAATGTTTGTAAAAACAGTCTGCATGCCTAGGTACTTGATTTTATACCCCTGTGGCCATGGAAGTGATTGGAACACCTGATTCTGATTATTTGGATGGGTGAGCGAATACTTTTGGCAATATAGTGTATATTGCAATATATAGGCAAATGCAAAATTTGAAATAGAACAACAAACCAAGCTGCATATTAGCTCAGTAAGTACAGGTGAGATCAGTCCACTTGGACGCATAAACCAAATAAATCCATGGAAGAATATCCCACTCTGAAAGGCAGTTATGAAGCTGTCGTAACTTTGGCAAGCTGAAACGGCACAAGCTTTTTCTATGATCCTTAATTGGCTACAAAAAGAAGGCATGGAAAACTCATTTTTAAAATGTGCCAAATTCAAGTGTGGGTTGTGTAGACGTACAACTAGCACAGATCTCGTTGAGCTGCAGTTATAAGAAGAGAAAAAAAATAAATGTTATGGGATAGACAGGGCTTTTCTTGTTAGATCTTAGGCAGACTATCTATCTTTCTGCCAGCAGTTGGAAAGTGTTATATTACTGTGCAATCTCAAAGGTTACTGTGAATCACTAACAATAAAAAACACACTCCAAAGCTCGGAAAATGTCAGAGGTTCGGTTTGCAGTATTTGCTTATTCCGAGATGCCTTGATGCTGCTTCAATAAACTCTTGCCAGTCTCAGCCCACAGTCTCCCATGTAAATTCTGGAGGGAATTTGATGCCAGCTGTTTCGCCCGATTGTGAAAAACAGATATGACAGGCACAAACAACCAAAGCCACACATGCAGAGTTCAATATAACTTCTTTATTGAGTTCTGGTCTGTAATGTAAGCATCTCCTCAGACTGGAAGCCTTCCCTTGGAAACAAATAGACCAGGCCCCAAGGAACTGGTAGCCATTTCATTGTTTTAGCAAATGATTAATGTTGTAGATTGGGACGCAGTGGCTCAGTGGCTAAGACGCTGAGCTTGTCGATCAGAAAGGTCAACAGTTCGGCGGTTCGAATCCCTAGTGCCTTGTAACAGAGTGAGCTCTCGTTACTTGTCTCAGCTTCTGCCAACCTAGCAGTTTGAAAGCATGTAAAAATGCACATGACCACAGAGACATCTTCGGACAGCGCTGGCTCTTCAACTTTGAAAGGGAGATGAGCACCGCCCCCCAGAGTTGGGAACGACAAGCACATGTGTGCAAGGGGAACCTTTACCTTTAATGTTGTAGATGATTGTCCTTTGTATTTTTGGTGATTACTGGACACTGGACACTGCCCAGAGTGATGTTGTTTGTATGGGGAGGGGCATGTAGGTGCTTCAGATAAATAAATACACAAGCAAGCAGACAAATGGATGAGACGAAATAACAAATTGTAGTTTAGAAGAGCCCATACAGTTAGAACCATTAGCCAATGTAACAACTTGCGTCCAGAAAGTGTGGGAGCTCCATCATTGGAGGTTTTTAAGAAGAGATTGGACAGCCATTTGCCTGGAAGGGTATAGGGACGTGATGGTGAACCTATGGAATGTGTGCCATAGGTGGCACGCAGAGCCCTCTCTGCGTGCACGCGAGCCGTTGCCCCAGCTCAACTCCACCGTGCGCCTCCTGCCACCCAGCTGGTAATTTAGGTCTCTGCCGTGCATGCAGGAGATGCAAGTGCATATGTGGGAGTAGGGAAGCATGTGCTCATGCGCAGGGATCAGGGCATGCATGCGTGGTCACATGCACATGTGGGGGGAAGCACATGCGCAGAGGGCAGGGAGCAAGCAGGGGTATCGTATGCACAAGCCAGGGGGTGGGGCGCATGGGTGGGGCGTGCACGCATTGTATTATGGGTGTGAGGGCTTTCAGTGTGTGACGACAAAAAGGTTAGCCATCACTTGTATAGGATCTCCTGCTCGAACAGGGGGTTGGACTAGAAGACCTTCAAAGTCCCTTCCAACTCTGTTATTCTGCTGTCTAGTCCACCGTTTCTCAATCTCAACACCTTTAAGATGATAGGACTCCCTCAGAAATCCCAGCCAGCAAGTAACAGGAATTACAACAATAAGATATCTAATGAAGTGATGAAGAGAAAAATGATTATTTTATTTCTTAAAAAAATATTGTTATATTTTGCTCAATCTTTCTAATAATCAAAAAATCCCATTTTACTAGAACAGTTTTTTCTCCCCTGGCTCTGACACATCCAATCTCACCACTGAGCCCACAACAGTAATCTAAGGCGATTTTGCAATTGTCACATGAGTTCAGAGAGGCCTTTGGTGCTGTCAGGCAACGCAGCCAAATCTCTCTCAAGATTTCACAGTTTAAAAATGCTTAGAAGCGTCTCCCCGCAATCAATAGGAGATGGGAAACTGTTAAACAGTGTGAAGAATGCTGTGTTGCTAAGCCTGCGTTGAGACTTTAATCCTTCATAGAATATATTTTCTTTCATTAAATATGACTTACGCTATGAATTCAGAAATCACTTTCCTCTCTTTCTCTTTCTCGGAGAATAAGTGGGAGAATTGTACTTTCAGACTTGCAAGACTAATGTCAGCATCGCCAGGTAGACCAGACGGGAAATGTGAATAGATAAACAAAGTCTACTTTATTTGTCAAAGCCATATTAATAGAATCTCTTGCAAGTCTGAAAGAAAATTTCTCCCACAGTCTGAGAAACTGGGAAGGGTCTCTTCTAAGCCATTTCCCCTGCCCATTGTGGCAACCAAAACTGGATGCAGTATTCCAAGTGTGGTCTTAACAGTGCAGTATAAAGCAATACTAACACTAGATTAGATTACATTAGATTAACAGAGTTGGAAGGGATCTTGTAGGTCACCTAGTCCAACCCACCCACCCCCCAAGCAAGAGACTCCACACCATTTCTGACAGATGGCAGTCCAATCTCTTCTTGAAAGCCTCCAGTGATGCAGTTCCCACAACCTCTGAAGGCAACTTCTGTTCCTTTGGTTGATTGTTCTCACTGTCAGAAAATTTCTCCTTATTTCTAGGTTGACTCTCTCCTTGGCCAGTTTCCATCCATTATTCCTTGTCTGGCCTTCAGGTGCTTTGGAGAAAAGGTTGACCCCTTCCTCTCTGTGGCAGCCCCTCAAATATTGGAAGACTGCCATCATGTTTCCCCTGGTCCTTCTCTTCACTAGACTAGCCATGCCCAGTTCCTGTAATCATTCTTCATATGTTTTAGTCTCCAGTCCCCTAATCATCCTGGTTGCTCTTCTCTGCACTTTTTCTAGAGTCTCAATATCTTTTTTATAGTGTGGTAACCAAAACTGGGTGCAATATTCTAGGTGTAGTCTTCCTAAGGCTTTATAGAGTGGAATTAGTACCTCACTTGATCTTGATTGTATCCCTCTGTTGATGCAGTTTAGGATTGCATTGGCTTTTTTGGCTGCTGCTGCACACTGCTGGCTCATATTTAGCTGAGATTGCAAGATCCCTCACTTCACATGATAGTGATACTTGATACCTGATATCAGACCTTGTGATGGAATTTTGGGATCACTCGTGTCATGATATCATCAAGCATTACTATTTTGGTAGCCCTGTAGCTTGCCACTTTTTCCTGGCCACTTTTTAAAGAGGCACGATTGAGAGCGTTTTAACGAATGCATCACTTTTGGTTTGGTGGCAGCCGTGCCTCAGATAGAAAGTCCCTACAGAGAGTGGTAAGGACAACCAAGAAGATTATAGGATGTTTGCTTCCTGCTATTCGGGATACTGCTTATAAGTGCTATGTACTTAGAGCTCAAAGCATTGTTAGAAACCCCCACACACACATTTCATGGTCTGTGGTTAAATGCAGCACTGCAGGCTACTTCAGCTGATTGCAGTTCTGCAGTTCGGCTGTTCAAATCTCACCAGCTCAGGGTTGACTTAGCCTTCCATCCTTCCGAGGTGGGTAAAATGAGGACCCAGATTGTTGTTGGGGGCAATATGTTGACTCTGTAAACCGCTTAGAGAGGGCTGAAAGCCCTATAAAGCGGTATATAAGTCTAACTGCTATTGCTATTGTTTCCGTTGCTCCCTCTGGGAGAAGGGTTCAAAGTATTTCTAGCAGGACAAGAAGATTCTCTAACAGCTCTGTTCCCTATGCCATCCGTCTGGTAAACTTGCAAGATTTGTTTCTCTCGCCATCTACATGTATACATCCAAACTAGATTGTGTTATTTCTCTGTGTCATGTAATATATGTGGGTACATGCATAATTACGTATGTGTGTGTGTTTATTTATGTATGTATGCATTTATTTTATCTATTGATCTATCTTGTCATGTTTATGTAGTATATATTAGAATTGGTGGCCCTTCATTTTAATGTATGCCAATTAGTGTACATTCAAAGTGACAATAAAGTTATTCTAAGTGTAAGTCTTCTAAGTCTGAGCCCTTAAGTTTAAAAACTTCCACATTAAAAGTTTTATAAAACAGATATTAACAATAATAATTGTACGAACAATGGGGGTGTCTGGCATGCTGCTGTGAAAATGCATCTTACATTTTACAGCTTAGAATTCTTTGGCTCCATGGGGATAAACATTTAATTTGCATGCTAAAACTGTTTTTTCCTGGGTTTGTGTAATATACCGTATTGAACCATGAACAAATTCCAAAGGTTGGGTTTGCCCTAAATAATCAAAACCAACCTCCGAAACCTAAGCACAAACCAGACAAGAATAAAGTCATCTGATCAATCTTTAATTAAGTGTATTATTTGACTTTGTATACACTCAGATCGCATAGAGCGGGCCTCCTCCGTATTCCATCCGCCAGTCAGTGCCGACTGGCGACCACCCGGAGGAGAGCCTTCTCAGTTGCTGCTCCGACGCTATGGAACAATCTCCCCGTGGAGATTCGTACCCTGACCACAGTCCAGGCCTTCCGTACAGCCCTCAAGATCTGGCTAGCCCGTCAGGCCTGGGGATAAATTTTCTTGCCCCTCCCGAATACTGAGTGAATGTTGTGTTTTAGTACTTTTTAGTTATTTCACATTTTCTTTTGTATTTTGTCTTTCACTCCCCTTCCCTTACTATTGTAAGCCGCCCTGAGTCCCCTCAGGGAAAAGGGCGGCCTATAAATGCTAAATAAAATCTAAAATCTAAAAAATCCTTTTCTCTCCCTGTCTCTCTCTTAAATTCATACATATCATTGCATGCAGAGGTGGTATTCGGCCGGTTTGGACTGGTTCCACCCAAATGGATAGTGGAAATCGCATGCGGGCTCACTCACCTGCCCCGTCTCTATGCCGTCCTATTTAGGCACGTATTTAAGCCGTGCGCATGCATGCAAGCCACACACACGAACAAAGCACATGCATGGAAGGCCATGCGCATGCATTGACGGGGCGCGTGCCCTCACATTTGCAAACCGGTAAGGAAAGTAAGTGAATACCACCCCTGGTTGCTTCCCTATTAAGCAGGAACTAACCACAGATTAGCATCTGAAGTACAGGATTCAAGAGGAGCAAGGAAGAATATTTGTCGTGCATTCAGGGCTGGTAATTTTTCCAGATGCACATTATCTGAGTTAAGGACCAGATAAAGTAAACATGTATTTTGCATTTTCCCCGATAAAATAGTTTAATGACTGCTGTGAGCAATGTTGCCCACGATATCCATTGCTGATTTTGTTCCTTCACAGACTCTGTTAGTGATGCTCTGGGGGTATTTGAACAGCTGCTTGCTTTGTCAGGGAATCAGTTTCTGTGCACACACAGATACACAACTAGGTTTATTGCACAGGAACATGCGCACACGCACGCACACACATTCGGCTCTGGAAAAAAATATGGCATAATTAAAATGCTTGATCATCACGTCCAACTTTCATCCCAACGTTCTTGATGAAATTCAAAATTCATTTTATTTCCCAGGCTCTTGCACAATGCTGCTTGAAAAGAACAATAGAAAAAAGAAAGAAAGAAAAGGATTCTCTATAATGAATGAGCCGAAATAGAAAAAAAAGCTAGGCTGAAATTTTCAGCTCAATATCCAACTCCACGTTTTGTTCAAATAATAATAAAAAAATTGTTTCCTCTGCTTATCTTCCTTGGCTCAAACCTGGCTATTTCCTGCTAGAGGTGCAAACAGGGGATTGTTGTGTGTTTGTGTGTGTGTGTGCGTGCGTGTGCGGACGCATCTGTGCATGTGTATTTGTGTTGATGTGGGTGTTTATGTTTGTCAATTATTGAAGTGCCACTTCATTTTTAAATGTATTACAATGCATGTAAAAATAATATACATTATAAAACATGGATATTATACATTATAATATATTTTTATGCATTATAAAAAATAATGATGAGGCTTCAGTTCAACAGTTGCAGCCATGCTCTTGCCCAGGTAGTTCTCATCTAGTGACTGCTTTGTTTGGCAATCGTTCACAATTACAATGGCGATGAAGAAGTATACCTTTATAAGTATTTAACTATTTTGCGACCAATCCTCCCATTTACAATATTTGCAGATCTGTAATCAAAGGGAAGAAGTCAGATCGTGAAGTACAATCACAGTTTCATGCAGCAATAACTTAACTTTGTTCATTTATTTACGTGTCACATTTCTGAATCACCTTCAAAGAGATGGGTGGTTAATGACCAAGTTGCGGGTCCCAATTATGATTGCTAAACAAGGACTAACTCTACATCCAGTCAATGCTACTAGTTGGAAATGCCAATGAAATCTGGGCAGCTTCCTCCTGTAAAATTTCCCTCCCCTCTTGCTCTTTAAAGCCTTCCCAATTTCAGTGCCTCCCCAATTTTACTTTTCAATGACAAAGCAAAATATTACTCTGTGTATCCTGGATGTGTACCATTCTTCCTTTCCCCAACCCTCAGCCCTCACATCCTTCTGAGCTGTCCTCACAACAGGATTTGATAACAGTTGATGTATGTTAAACTTGATTATGTAGGGGCCATGATATGATCCTTTATCAGTTGTAATCTCTTTTACACTTTAATTCTCATCTGACTTCATTAAGGACTGTAATGACAGAAATGTTCCTTCTGAAATATCTCAAGATTTCCCTGAAATATCTCAGGGTTTTCACTAATAGTTCACTACACTATTATAATAAAGAAAAGAAATATATTGGGGTTGGTGCTGTTGTTTTCTCCTTTCCTTTCCTTTCCTTTCCTTTCCTTTCTCCTTTCCTTTCCTTTCTCCTTTCCTTTCCTTTTTCCTTTCCTTTCCTTCTCCCATTCTCTTCCCCTCCCCCTCCTCTCTCCTTCCTCACCTCTCCTCTCCCCTCCTCTCCCTCCTTCTTTCTTTCTTTCTTTCTTTCTTTCTTTCTTTCTTTCTTTCTTTCTTTCTTTCTTTCTTTCTTTCTTTTAAGCAATCCCAGTCTTCTCTCTTTTGGATTGAACTGACCTCCTATAATTCAAACATGGTGGAGAGCTTTAAAAAAAACTTTTTAAAAGCTTTTACAGAATTCAAGTTGTACTGGGGGCGATATACTGATGTTATTAGAATTAGGGACAGAATTTTCTTCTTTTTAAAAAAAAATATATCTTCTCTGCTTCCTTTCTTCTCCTTACATTGTGCATGTATTTCATTTCTTTAAGACAATGAATTATCAGTCTTGGACACTTAATGCATCTCCTTTATTACTCCTTAGTTTTGTTCCCCCGAGATTCTTAACCCAGCCAACCACAATCCCACTCAGATCTCTTTGCTTGTTACTCTGGCAGCATATAAACTTAGTAACTAGGTTAAAAGACTCAGAGTCTTGTCAATTTTCTTGAGGAAGTGCCTAATATCTCAAGAGCCATTATAGTGGGGAAGCCAGATAAACCTTCACAACATCAGCCGCTCTTATGTATTGTTCAAGCAGGTGGTAACGGTTGTAGAAATAATGGGAAGGAAAAATGAGAAAATCAATCTCCTCAAAATACATGCAATATTCATCTCCTATTCTCACTGGTTTTTTTTTTACCTTACATTCAGCCACAGTAGAAATCTCTGTAGCAACATTCTAAGGTCTTTCTTAAGGAAATGTGCAGAGCCAATCGCCAATCTTTTCACTTGCAGAAAAGGAAGCATACAAGTAGTTAACAGAATAACAGAGTTGGAAGGGATTTTGGAGGTTATTTAGACCAGGGGTCCCCAACTTTTTGGACCTCAGGGACCACTAAATTCATAATTTATTTATTTTTTTAAAATTTATTGAACAGGTTTTTTTTCCAGTTTTTTTAACACAATTATCATCTTTGCAACATTTCCACATCAGTATACCCCCATTATACCATTTTGGTCCAGACATGTGTACATATATTTTGTTTATACATGATAGTCTATTAATATATTAATTTATCTACAATATCCCTTATGCCATACATATGTATTTATACTTCCTGTATATATCTTAGTCTACTAATGTTCTAATTTATATAAAATACATCTTATATCTATCTATGTGTACACATATTTCTTTTATATATATTAATCCCTCAGTGTACTATTTCATGTACAATGCATCTTACATTTTCTATTTTGCTCATTTATGTGGCTTTGTAATTATTTTCTGATTTCTTAATCTTTCTTTCCTTAATGCTTTCTTATTCCTTATATCTTTCCTCTAGCCATTTATACCACATATTCCATGCCAAATAATAATCGATTATCCTTTATCTTTTATTTCTTTTGTGAGAATGTATTCACTAAATTCATAATTATAAATCCCGCTGACCCCTAATATGATCTGCCTAATGACTGGCTGGGTGGACGTGGCTGGGTGGTGGCCTACTTCATGTCACTCACATTGAGGGACACCTCGCTGGCTTCTACTCACCCCTCCCCTCCCAGCCCCTCCTCGACTTCCTGCCTGGGCTCCTTAGGACCCCAACAGGAAGCAGTTGTTGGAGCTAAGCAGCCACCATGAGAAAGAGTTGGCAAAACAGCTGGCGCAGTTCAAATTGGATCTGACGGAGGAGGACACTCAGCAGAAGCACCTCACTGAGGACTACAAGTATAGGCTTTCCAAGCAGAGGGAAGACCTGTGGGAGTGCAAAGCCAGATACTGACGCCTGGAGGCTCAGTGGGCTAAAAGGGTCAGCCTGTTCCAGGTCATGATACAGTCCTACTGGAACAAAGCCCTCTGGCTCTTTGCCGCCAGCAACTCTTCCAGTTTCCGGCGCTCCTGTACGTGCACATCAGGAAGCTGCTCTTCCGGTTTCCGGTGCTGCCCTGTGCCCGCGCTCCCTTTACCTCACTCAGTACCGAAGGGGTTCGCTAACACTGCCCTATAACATTCCCTAGAATTGGCTGTCTAATCTCTTCTTAAAAGCGTCCAGTGATGGAGCAGCCACAGCTTCTGAAGGGAAGCTGTTCCACTAGTTAATTGTTCTCACTGTTAGCAAATTTCTCCTCAGTTCTAGATTGCTTCTCCCCTTGACTAGTTTCCGTCCATTGTTTCTTGCCCTCCTCTTCTTTGTGGAAAAGACTAGCTGCCATTGAACTAGGTTGCTTGGCGCAGGGTTAGCATGGCCAAATTTGGGGAGGGGGAGATATCTGTGGGTTCAGACCTTTGAGGCTATGAAAATTGCATTATGGAACATTTCCTGTTTTGTTCTTCATTAAAGGAAAATGATTGCACAATACAGGCCAGTGATGGCTAAACTTTTTCTAAAGGTTTGCCAAAATTGTTTTTGTACACACTATCATGCACGCATTCATGCCCACCTGCTTGCACATGCACATATGACACACACATAGACCCGTGGAGGGCTGTTGGGCCATTTTTCACCCTCCCCAGGCTCCGGAGTCTTTCCTGAAGCCTGGGGAGGGTGAAAACAGCCTCCCTCGGCCCTTGGGGAGGCTGTTTTTGCCCCCCCCCCCCAGGCTTCAGGAAAGCCTCCAAAGCCTGGGGAGGGTGAAAAATGGCCCAACAGCCCTCCGGAAGGCCGAAAATTGGCACACTGGGCCTGGTTTTCAACCTCCCCGGGTTCCGGAGTTTTTCCTGAAGCCCGGGGAGGGTGAAAACAGCCTCCGCCGGCCCTCCAGAAGTCCAAAAATCAGCTGGCCGGCATGCACATGTGCACCGGAGCTGGGGGCTGCTGTGCCAGCAAATATTGCTCCGTGTGCCACTGCTGGCACGCGTACCATAGGTTCGCCATCATGGATATAGTCTCTTTCTAAGACCCATTCATAAGTTCAGAAATTTGCATGATGGGGGGGGGGGGAATGACACAGTGAATGGACCTGATAAGAAACCTCGTGCCTGATAATTAGTACTAAGAGGAATTCTTACTCCGGCTCTGCCACTTTGCAAGATAAGAAGAAGGGAAATAAATTCCACGCAATCAAAACAATTCGTTCTGGTCCTGTCAGCCAGAACATTCTGCTTGTCCAAACCGCCCCCCTGACTCTTGATTATATCTTGCTGAGCATTCCCATTTTCTTCTACCCTTCCTTGCAATTCTCAGGTTTAAATGCCACCGTTGGTGTCCTTTCGTTGAAGCGGAGGGTCTGTCTGATGGATGGATGCTGCCCTTTCTCTCAAAGCAGGGTGCGAACACAGGCTCTCTCTATAAAAAAAAATGCGATAGGCTTTCAGGAACCTGGATCTGAATCTCCTTGTCGTTATACCCTGCTAATTGCAAGCGGAAATTAAAGTGCAATCTGCATGCGGATATATGGGGTGGAGGGAGATGTAATTCGAACCCTCTAATTGAATGCTTTCTTGCTGCAAGCATTTCCATTCTCTTGAAAATGGAAGGTCTGTTGCTACCGCTCCAGAAAGCCTTCCGGCGAGATATTTGTAGCCTCTGTTGGATTTACAGTGGCCACGTGCTCTATTTCACGCAAAGGACTCCACTATTTGAAGTAACTAGTTTCTAACGGCATCCTTTTGTTTATTTTTCAGTACATAACATTCTCATTCGATTTGATGAAAAGACAATAGGTTTGCCTCCCCCCTCCCCTTCCCGGAGAATGCAGTTAAAATCTTCATCCGCATAGGGTTTATGCTACATTACACTTACCTCGTTACAGAAGTGGTTAGAGGGTATAAATAGGTGAATGGCGTGTCTCTTTTATTTTACAAGCCTTCCTCCAGCGGTTTCCACCCCTCTGGCTTTCTCCACTTCAAGGAGGGTCAGCAGGAGGGACAATATCTTGTTGCTGTGGCGTACTTGGAGAAATTTGAACAGCCAGTCGCCTTCCAAAATAAACCATGTTGTACAACACCATTGTGAGAAACGGTAAAGGAATCCAAAATGTAAAAAGAGAAAGAGAAAGAGAAGGTGCTTTGTCAGGGCAAGCAACTTTAGAGAAATTGGAAGTGCAGAGAAGAGCAACTAAAATGATTAAAGGCATGCGGATTAAAATATTAGAACGGTTGCAGGATTTGGATACGGCCAGTCTAGAGAAAAGAAGGACTAGGGGGGGGGGCATGATAGCAGTATTCCAGTATCTGAGGGGCTGCCACAAAGGAGAGGAGGGGGTCAACTTACACTCTACTGACAAAAGTATTTGCTCACCTGTCTTTACTCGCATATGAACTTACTGTAAGTGACATCCCATTCCTAATCCATATGGTTCAATATGATGTCAATCCACCCTTTGCAGCTATAACAGCTTCAACTCTTCTGGGAAGGCTGTCCACAAGGTTACATGGTGATCCATTTTATGACCATCACCACTTATGACCATAATGGACAGGTTCTATTACTGTCATACATTGAGGACTACTTGTAATGCTGATCAAGCTTGATTATTTCATGAACACAAAGTTTTCTTGGCAGACATTTTCCACTGCTTTCTTTAGGGATTCTTTTCAACCTCCAAATTTAACCTATAGCCAAAATTCAGCCTATAGCCTGGTATAATTGGCTCTTTGAAAGCATACTTTATCAGAAATACAGCCTTTTTAAAGAGTAAGATTAAATATCTGCAATTCCTGCCATGCAGGACAATCTCCAATCTTCTATTTGTCTTGTAGACCAAAATGATCCTGAGATGGTCCAGTATTTTTTGTGAAGCTAATTTTCGGAACTGAAAGTTTTGCAAAGTATTCTATCCCGGGTCAAAATGTTAATTACTGTAACTGGAATGGCTAGACTAATGAGGCCTGAGGAAAATGGAATGTTCCGGAAAATCCCAGAGGTTTCCAGAACATTCTGTGGAACAGCAGGTTTTACACATACCTTCTTACAGTTATACTTAGCCAGTTTATGTTAGTCCTTATTGAGTATCCACTTGAAAAACTGGAAGGTGATAGACTATAGGACCTAATACATTTGAAAGTTTATTTAATTCTGAAGTAATTAAATTAATGAGCATCTTAAATAACTGCTTCTGAGGGGTTTAATGATTTCTCCATCCCTGCGCATTATAAACTTCAGTTGGTGAAAATGTTTGGAAGCGTCTTGAGGGCCCATGAAAAGGTTTTGAGGATTATGAAAGTGGCAAAAAGATAAAGAACTATCAAAGGATGGAGCAACAGCTTTCAAATCAGAGCGGTGTCAAAATTCTTGAACACATTTTCTTTTAATATCCACACTTTGTGTGAAAGAGAAGAAAGTTCAATTTCTTTCCCAGAGAAGAAAACACAGGTGAAAATCAAATGCCACAGGGGTGATGTTGTTGCAATGTACTTGGTTACGAGGCAGCATAAAAGTATCTTGTCTTTCATTGCAGAATAATAAGCAATAAAAAAAAAATCTGTGGTTGTAGTACACAGCCAGCCTGGTGTACTGGTAGTGTTAGATTCGAACTGGGGGCAGCCTGGCTGTAGTTCTCACTCAGTTATAGAAGCTCCCTAGATCAGTGTTTCTCAACCTTGGCAACTTGAAGATGTCCGGACTTCAACTTCCAGAATTCCCCAGCCAGCGAATGCTGGCTGGGGGAATTCTGGAAGTTGAAGTCCGGACATCTTCAAGTTGCCAAGGTTGAGAAACACTGCCCTAGATGACGTTTGACCAGTCAGTGTCTCTCAGATTAACCTACCCCACAGGGATTTTGCTTTGAGAGGGGATAATTGAAAAAAAGAACGCTATAAACCCATTTTCTGTTGTCCCAAAGATGCTTTGTTTTTTTCAAGAGGCAACTGGACTTCCTTGTTTTTTCTTTGAAGACCTTTCGCTTCTCATCCAAGAAGCTTCTTCAGCTCTGACAGGATAGTGGTTGAGTGAGCTGAAGAAGCTTCTTGGATGAGAAGCGAAAGGTCTTCAAAGAAAAAAAAAGAAAAAAATCCAGTTGCCTCCTGGGGGAAAAAAAAAACACCTTTGGGACAACCATGACCTGGAGGACTGAGAATCTCTACAGACCTTTTCTATTGCAACCATTAAGTGGATTTGCTCATCATTGGATGCCAGTTGGGGAGGTCTTAATTTGTGATCTTGTAACTGTAGCATGCTACAACCATCAGAAATGTGAGACAGTTGCCAAGTGCTCAAATCGTGATCACATTTCTGTAGCAGCCCTCACCCTTCCATTCTGACACAAGGGAAGATGATGATGGAATTATTCTCCTTCTCCTCCTCCTTCCCCTCCTTCTCCTTCTCTTCTTCTGCTTCTCCTCTTCCTCCTTCTCCTTCGTCTTTTCCTCCTCCTCCTCCTCAAGACATTTTTGTGTCCCCAAGATAAATAAGCAATGAAGCAGGCTGGGGGGTCAAATAGTACGCTCCTCAGATAGGGTTCGCAACTTGAGAGTCCTCCTGGACCCACAGCTGACTCTTGAACACCATTTGTCAGCTGTGACCGGGGGGCATTTGCCCAGGTTCGCCTGGTGCACCAGTTGCGTCCCTACCTGAACCGGGAGGCTCTCACAACAGTCACTCGTGCCCTTGTGACCTCTAGGCTGGAGTACTGCAATGTGCTCTACATGGGGCTGCCCTTGAAGAGTATTCGGCGACTTCAGCTTGTCCAGAATGCAGCCGCGCGAGCGATCGTGGGTGCGCCTCGATTCACCCACGTAACACCTATCCTCCGCGAGCTGCACTGGCTGCCTGTTGGTCTCCAGATTCGCTTCAAGGTGCTAGTTGTCACCTACAAAGCCCTTCATGGTATTGGATCTGGGTACTTGAGAGACCGCCTGCTGCCAATTACCTCCAATAGACCAATAAGATCCCACAGACTAGGCCTCCTCCGAATTCCATCAGCCGCCCAATGTCGACTGGCGACTACCCAGAGGAGGGCCTTCTCTGTGGCTGCTCCGACCCTGTGGAACGAATTCCCCGTGGAGATTCGTACCCTCACCACCCTCCAGGCCTTCCGCAAAGCCCTTAAAACCTGGCTGTTCTGACAGGCCTGGGACTAAAGACTTGCAGCCCCACTCCAAATGGTATGATTGTTGAGTTTCTTAACTGTGTATGTCTTTATATTTTGTAATTTTGTTGTTTTCCCCTCCCTTGAATTGTGAGCCGCCCTGAGTCCCTTCAGGGAAAAGGGCGGCATACAAATAAAGTAAATTCAAATTCAAATTCAAGCAAGGGATTCATTTCAAAACCTCCATCATCTATAGCAGTGGTCATCAACTGGTGGGTCCGTGGACCACTGATGGTCTGTGAGAAAATTTTGGTGGTCCGCAGAAAAATTATTTGCATTTTTTATATTGCACTAAATCAGGGGTCCTCAAACTACGGCCTCTGGGACAGACACATGCAATGAATGCTTGTGTTGCTGCATAGAGTCTCCCCCTTCTGGATTTTTTAGTGTGTGCAGAATTTCTGACGGGGTCTGCTTCAGCATCCTGGTGCGGGGCTTTGCGCGAAGGCTGGAGGGAAGTGCTGCTGGTGGCAAAGAGCCGGAGGGCCTTGTTCCGGTGGGAATGCATCATGGGCTAGAACTGGCTGACTATCTCGGCCTGCTGAGCTTCCGGGTGCCAGTGCCTGGCCTTGCACTCCCCCAGGTCTTCCCTCTGCTTGGAAAGCCTATGCTCGTAGTCCTCAGTGAGGTGCTTCTGTTGAGCTTCCTTCTCAGTCAGATCCAATTTGAACTGAGCCAGCTGTTGTGCCAACTCTTCCTCATGGTGGCTGCTTAGCTCCAACAACTGCTTCCTGTTGGGGCCCTAAGGAGCCCAGGCAGGGAGGCAAGGGGTGGCTGGGAGGGGAGGAGTGAGTAGAGGCCAGCGAGGTGCCCTTCAACATGAGTGGCATTGAGTTGGCCACATCCACCTAGCCACACCCACCCAGCCGGTCATTAGGCAGATCATATCAATGGTCCATGAGATTTAAAATTATGAATTTAGTGGTCCCTTAGGTCCGAAAGGTTGGTGACCCCTCATCTAAAGGCCAGGTCACTTCAAATATTTCAGTCTCCATCTGTTGCTGCACCAACTCTGAATAAGTAAAGCTGTTTCAAACTTAGAAGAAGAGTATTTTGTTGGTCTATTTGTGTTACCATTCCAGGGACATGAGTAGTGCTAATCAATCCATCAAGACAAGGAGTCACCTCCACATGTTTGTGTCTTCTTGTATATCAGAGCCTGTTCTTGCCCTTGATGTGCAAATCAGTTAGACAATAGGCTAGACAAATATGGCAGATCTGTTCCAAGATTACCCTCTGAAACCCAGGAGAAAAAAGTAATTGAAATGCCCGTCCTTCACAGATACAATTTCTGTTTGTTTGCCCTGTGCCCTGTGATTTAACAATTGTTTCATAGCTGTGGCCTTCGTAATGTCTCCTATATTTAACAGGTGTTACTTTGGATTTCTCTCTTGATTTTGCTCATACTTAATGGATGATTAGATGAAAAAGGCGTCTGCTTATTGCAGCCATGGAATAAGTGTGGAGGGAAGTGATATGTGTATCTCGCTCTCTGCAAGAGACATCTGGTATAATTAACAAGCCACAGAGAATATGCTAAAAATATTTTGACAAGTTGATTTTTTGGGACAACATGCTGTAATACACAAACACATACACATTCACATTCCTGTTTTTTTCTCCCCCCCCCTTTTTATTTTAAAAAGCCCCCTATCACCTCAATGTACAGGTGAGAAGAAACACCAGCTAAGTAGTTGAAGCTTAAACATTCAGTCTAGCTACATGGCAATAGGCTATAGATAGTCTTGATTATCTAAGAAAGCTAAGCAGGATCAAACATGTTTAGGATTTGGATGGGAAATAATCAGGAAACACTTGGGCTACAGAAACTGAAAATAATGTCTTCCCAAAATGCAGTAAGAATTCATCTTTATTCTTTTGCTAAGTAAAAACCACAAGGAGTTGACTATGAAGTTAGATATTTTTTTCAACTCAGTGAATATTTTTTTTATCTTTACCGATATTTATATAGCAATAGCATTTAGATTTATATACCACTTCACAGTGCTTTACAGCCCTCTCTAAGCAGTTTACAGAGTCAGCGCATTGCCCCAATAATCTGGGTCCTCATTTTACTGACCTCGGAATGATGGAAGGCTAAGTCAACCTTGAGCCTGGTGAGAATTGAACTGATGGCAGTCAGCAGAGTTAACCTGCAATAACACATTCTAACCACTGTGCCAGCACGGCTCCTATATACTTAAATTGTTCAGTTTGCATTCAATACAAACTAGTCTGCTCTCCCTTTCTCTTTCGGAACACAATTATAGATAGTCTTAATTTATAGCCATCCATTTAGTGACTGTTCAAAGTTACAGTGGCACTGAAAAAAGTGATTTGTGACCATTTTTCTTACTTACGGCCATCATCTTCATGGTCACATAATCAAAATTCAGACGCTAGGCAACTGACTCATATATATGATGGTTGCAGTGTCCTGGGGTCATATGATCAGCTTTTGAGACCTTCAGATTAGACTAGACTAGACTAGACTAGACTAGACTAGACTAGAATAGAATAGAATAGAATAGAATAGAATAGAATAGAATAACAGTTGAAAGGGATCTTGGAGGTCTTCTAGTCCAACCCCCTGCTCAGACAGGGAACTCTACCATTTCAGACAAATGGTTGTCCAATCTGTTCATGAAAACATCCAGTGTTGGAACATTTACAACTTCTGGAAGCAAGTTGTTCCATTGATTAATTGTTCTAACTGTCAGGAAATTTTTACTTGGTTCTATACAATACAATACAATAGCAGAGTTGGAAGGGATCTTGGAGATCTTCTAGTCCAACCTCTTGCCTAGGCAGGAAACCCTATACCGTTTCAGACAAATGGCTATCCAACATCTTCTTAAAGACTTCCAGTGTTGGGCATTCACAACTTCTGGAGGCAAGCCGTTCCACTCACTGATTAATTGTTCTGTCAGGAAATTTCTCCTCAGTTCTAAGTTGCTTCTCTCCTTGATTAGTTTCCACCCATTGCTTCTTGTTCTGCCCTCCAATGCTTTGGAGAATAGCTTGACTCCCTCTTCTTTGTCACAGCCCCTGAGATATTGGAAAAGTGCTATCATGTCTCCCCTAGTCCTTATTTTCATTAAACTAGATATAACCAGTTCCTGCAACTATTATTCATATGTTTTAGTTCTAGGTTGCTTCTCTCCTTTATTAGTTTCCATCCATGGCTACTTGTCCTACCCAATTAGCAATTAGCAATTTAATGAGCTTATATGCTGCCCAATCCCGGAGGACTCCGGGCGGCTTACACATACAAAATAAAATAAAATAACACATAGGGGAAAGAAACATACACAGTTTAAAAACGCACACATACATTTGGCTTAACTGGGGGTTGGACCTGATTTAAAAAATCAGCAACCCCAGGCCTGTCGAAACAGCCAGGTTTTGGTGGCTTTTTGGAAGGCCACGAGAGTGGGAAGGGTCTGGATCTCTGCTGGTAGATCATTCCACAGAGCCAGAGCAGCTACAGAGAAGGCTCTCCCCCGAGTGGTCGCCAGCTGGCATTGTCCGGTCGACGGCACCCGGAGGAGGCCTAGCCTGTGTGTTCTTATTGGATGTTTGGAGGTGTATAGCAGGAGGCGGTCTCTCAGATATCAGGTTCTTTGGACTTGCAAAGTCAATAGGGAAGCCAGAGGCACTTAACAACCATGGTACTAACTTAACAATTGCAGTGGTTCATTTAACAACTGTGGCAAGAAAATCATAACATGGGGCAAAATTCACTTAACAATATTTTGCTTAGCAACAGAAATGTTGGGCTCAATTGTGGTCATAAGTTGAGGACTAACTGTACTTTCCTCTTGTGGTGGACATTATTCCTGGTAGAACAGGAAGTCCGTCCTAGATTCATTCACTGATTCATTGATTCAATACAATACAATACAATACAATAGCAGAGTTGGAAGGGACCTTGGAGGTCTTCTAGTCCAACCCCTGCCTAGGCAGGAAACCCTATACCATTTCAGACAATGGTTATCCAGCATCTTCTTAAAGACTTCCAGTGTTGGGGCATTCACAACTTCTGGAGGCAACTTCTGTTCCACTCATTAATTGTTCTAACTGTCAGGAAATTTCTCCTCAGTTCTAATTTGCTTCTCTCCTTGATTAGTTTCCACCCATTGCTTCTTGTTCTACCCTCAGGTGCTTTGGAAAATAGTTTAACTCCCTCTTCTTTGTGGCAACCCCTGATATATTGGAACACTGCTATCATGTCTCCCCTAGTCCTTCTTTTCATTAAACTAATCATACCCAGTTCCTGCAACCATTCCTCATATGTTTTAGTCTCCAGTCCCCTAATCATCATTTTCATTTATATCTCATTGCTCTCCAAGTGACTTTCAACAGCTCTAAGCATACCAGTAGTTCTTTCCCTATGACCATTCAACTAACGATGGTTCAAAGTTACCATGGTGCTTTTTATGACCTGACCTCAAAATCCCATCCCATCAGCCCTGTGATCACGTGATCAGAATTTGGGCACTTGAGAACTGGCTCGCCTTTACAATGGTTGTTGTGTCCTGTGGTCACATGAATGTGATTCGTGATCTTACAAAGCAAATCCAACAAGCAAATTTGCTTAACAACTGCATGGCTGAATGAATGTGACAAAAAAGGTCATAAAATCAGGTGCGGTCACATAATGCCTTCCGTAAAGACCACACTGCTTGACAATGAATTTTCTGGTGTCAGTTGTGATGGTAAGTCAAGAATTACCTATATAAGATACCTTTCCAATGAATCAGTGCCAAAGAATCTCCTATCACATTCAAATACACAGCTGGCTTCTTCTGAAAATCTAACTATGGATGGTCCAGAAGAGACATAGAGCAGGGGTGTCAAACTTGATTTCATTGAGAGCCACATCAGGATTGTGTTTAAACTTGGGGCCTGGGGGGGCATGGCCAGGATGGGCATGGCCAGCTCAACATCACTTGTCTCAGGGTTACCTGTGGTGGCCTGGGTGGGGCTGGGGGGACATGACCAGGAGTGGGATTGAAAATTTTTAGCAACCGATTCTCTGCCCAGTTGCTGGGTGGACGTGGCCTAGTTGGCTTCCTGCACCTTGGTGGTGGGAGGAATTTTTTCCTTCCCTGGGCTCCGTAGGCTTTCCTCAAGCCACCGGAAGGGCAAAAACAGCTTCCCCCAGGCTCCGGAGGCCCTCCGGAGGCTGGAAACGGGCCCGTTTCCAGACTTCCAGTACTTCCGGTAGACCCGTTTTTTGCCCTCCCGAGCCTCCACACGGGCCCTGTACTTACCTCTCATCCAAAATGGGCTGTGTGAAGGAGGGGCAGGGCAGGGTGGGCAGGGTCAGCCAGTCCTTACAAATAGTGGTTCAATGAACCAGATAAAAATTAACATCCGGTTCGCTTGAACTGGTCAGAACCAGCTGAATCCCTGGACATGACAGCTTCCTGCAGCCTTCTGCCAGCACAAATGGAGCAGGGGAGAGCCATGCGTCGCCCTCCCAAACTCCGTTTTCATTGGCAGGGGCACTATGGGCTGGTGCTTCGGTGTTTCCAGGGCGACACTGTGGACCAGATCTAGGCACCCCGTCAGCCGGATCCAGTCCGTAGGCTTTGAGTTTGACACCCCTCACTTAGAGAATGGATTTGTACTTGTATTCTTTCCCAGCTTCCTAGGCATGGCTTCAGAAAGCTTTTTTTCTTTAACCAGCCGTTTCAAAAGTTAGAAACAAGAGTGGGTTCACACAACATTCTGCATTAGGGTAAACAGATTTGGTAACTGACGGTTGAGCAAATTGCTTTGGCTATGTATCACTTGCCATTCGACGAACTGAGTTCATTTTTAATATACATGATAGGAAAGGCAACTAAAAATGAAATGCGGTGACACCCCCACCCCCATCATCCTGATCTGATGGGTTTTCAGGGAAGTTATGCTTAATCCATAATACATCCAAGCATTATGAACTGGATAAATTTGCATTCCAAAATAGATAACTAAGAGGTTTCAACCACATTTTTTTTTAGAGACAAGAACTTCAAAAGAATTGCTTTGCCTTATTTAGGAAAACAGAATGCCTGGAACGATGTTTCGTAATGAACATGAAAAAGTGTCTCAGATGTGCTCCTGTTTTTGTTGTTTTCCCCCCCCCACCCTAAAAATTAGAAAAATAATATTGGAGCATAATTTATTTAAATGTGCATAACAGAAATGAGATCTGTTTAACTCATTCAGGTTGTGTTTAAAATGACTTTCACGTACACATTTGTTCTACTTCTTTTCTCTACCCCCTTTTTCAGAAAGTGGATCAAAATCTACATATAAGTTTTTACACTTTCTTCTTTGAACTGTGACAACTTATTTTCCCAAAGTCACATCTCTCTGTGCGTGCCCGTTTTGACTGAGAAGTAAAGAAAAAAATTGTGATCAAACTCATTCTGTATTCATTTCCTTTCGTGCCACCGTTTGTTAAGGGAATCACTGCCGCTGTTAAGACATTAGCACGGTTGTTAAGCGAATCTGGCTTCCCCATTGACTTTGCTTGTCAGAAGGTCACAAAAGGGGATCACACGGCCACTGGACAGTGCAACAGTCATAAATATGAATCAGTTGTCAAGCACCTGAATTTTGATCACGTGATCGCGGAGATGCTGCAACGGTCATAAGTGTGAAAAATGGTGTTAAGTCACTTTTTTCAGTGCCATTGTAATTTTGAATGGTCACTAAATGAACTGTTGTAAGTCAAGGTCTATCATCTGGAGATTGTAGCATTGCTATGTTAATCACAGTGATTAAGAGTCGCGGTGGCGCAGTGGTTAAAGTGCAGTATCACAGGCTACTTCTGCTGATCACCAGCTGCCAGCAGTTTGGCAGATCAAATCTCACCAGGCTCAAGGTTGACTCAGCCTTCCATCCTTCTGAGGTGGGTAAAATGAGGGCCCAGTTTTTTGGGGGCAATAGGCTGACTCTGTAAACCACATAGAGAGGGCTGTAAAGCACTGTGAAGCAGTATATAAGTCTAACTGTTGGCAGAGGGGGGGAGGGAGGGAGGGGGAGAGAGAGAGAGGAGAGAGAGAGAGAGAGAGAGAGAGAGAGAGAGAGAGAGAGAGAGAGAGAGAGAGAGAGAGGGTGGTGAGGAAGAGGAGAAACGGCTGGGTCCAGTGCCTGTTGCGCAGATGTGCCGAAGGCAGAGGAGAGGAGAGCAGTGGAAATCTATGGGCCGATCCTTGGGAAGGAAGAGCCACTGCTGCTAATGAAGCCCCACCTTAGCTCTGAGGATATAAGACAGCGGGCAGAGATGAATAGAAGTGGCAGACAACTATTCATCTTCCGGACGGATGGACTGGTTAGCCTGTGTTGAAAGAGAAACTTTTTGCTGGAGCTGCTGACACTGCTAATAAAGAAATCTTTGAGTTCGCTTCAGAGGGTTTGTCGTGGTTGGGGAGCTGGGTCAGAACAAAACCTCTGGTGCCACTATTGTTTAGTCAACCTAGGATTTTCTGTGCTATGCTTCCTTCCTTCTCTTGTTTCTGTCTATCACATCCTGTAATGGTATGTGGAAATGGCTGTGGGGGACAGGAGAAAGAACTGCACAATAGACAACAAAGGTCAGATAAGTATGCAGAAGGACCGGGGGGCTGACAAGTATCTTAGAAGGACCATCTCTAATTTGTTGGACTGTAGAGGCAAGAGTGGAGAGATGTACTTTCAGATTTGCATGATTCGGTTAATGTTACCTTACAATGTTAGAGCTAGTATATCTGGAGGTGCTTCTTGTCAGGATGACTTCAAAGGGCAGACGTGGCCATAATTCCACTCTTTTAAATTTCTTTCATTTGTTATTTGGAAGAAAGGGAATTCAGAATGGAAAAGACAGAAAAGGGAGGGGGGCGAGTATATTTCTTTTAAAAATCCATTTAAAAGGATTCAGGCAAACAAGTTTTAGAGGAAGGCAGGAAGAAAATCAAAAATATTGAAATAAGTGGTTAGGTTTAATCTAGAGCAGATTGTGGGGAATATAACAGCACACTTTGAATACGATCCGAACCGGTTCGCTCACGTGGACTAGAGCAGTGGTCTCCAACCTTGGCAACTTTAAGACTTGTGGACTTCAACTCCCAGAGTTCCTCAGCCAGCTTTGCTTTGCTGGCTGAGGAACTCTGGGAGTTGAAGTCCACAAGTCTTAAAGTTGCCAAGGTTGGAGACCACTGGACTAGAGAATTAGTCTTCCAAGCTTTCATCCTCGTGCTGGAGTACATGCTTAGCAGAGATGATATTCAGCCGGTTCTGACCGGTTCTGGCAAACCGGTAGTGGAAATTTTGAGTAGTTCGGAGAACCAGAAAATACCACCTCTGGCTGGCTCTTCCCCCATCTATTCGATGCCTCCTGAGTCCCAGCTGATTACCTGGATCTTCTTTTGTTGCCCTGCACAGGAGAACAGAACTGGAAAGCAGGTTAGTGGGGTGGGGAGGGAATGGGGATCCTGCAGTATCCTTCTCCCAGGAGTGGGAAGGGAATGGAGATTTTGTAATATCCTTCCCCTGGAGTGGGGAGGGAATGAAGATTTTGCAGTATCCTTCTTCTACCACGCCCACCAAGTCACACCCACAAAATCAGGAGTAAAAATATTTGAATTCCACAATTCATCCTCAGGGAACTTCTCTCTAGCAGAGTGTGTGCTTTGGGCTATTCTATGTGTGGTATTTATATGATGCCTGTTATGTGTGGCTTTTTAGATGCTGGTTGAGGTGTTGATGGCTGGCTATTGCATCATTGTTTCTTTGTTCTGCCAAGCCTTCGCCTCCTAAGTATTTGATAAGCCGGTTGTAAATCAGCATTCCTGTTGACTGATGAGAATCCTGTTTCCCAGGCTTCAATCACTTCCCTGGCTGTTTTTGTTCCTGCTCGTCCAAGAATCTTAGTAGCTGAAAAATTGAATGTACTGTATGTCCTTGTTTATTGCAATGTACTTTGAACACCTGAAAACACTTCGAACATTTGAAAGCTAGATGCAAAGAAGAAGACCAAGATTTCTGTCATCCCAGAGAACAGGATAAGGAATAATTTATTTAAGTTATAAATTCTGGTTGAAAGTTAGGAAAAAAATTCTTAATGATACGAATAGTTATCTCAGGGTTCCAAGTAACGCCCCCAACAAAAGAAGCCTTCAAGGCTAGGCATTCCTCAAAGTTCCATTTTATTAGAGATGCCATATTGGCACAACTGGGAAAACCCGAATCTGAAAGCTTCCAGGTTTTCCCCACCCAAAAGAAAGTCCAATTCCCTGCCCCAGCAACCACATGTCCATCACATGGTACAATCAATGCACCATCCCAACTGGAGATGCTTCCCAGTCACACCTCTCCGGGTGCAGGGCAGGGTGGCCTTGACTCTCAGAGAAAGGAGTGTTATCATGACTATATATCTCCCCAGCTTCATACAACCCCCCCCTCCCAGTTTCCCACAACACTAAATGTGGCAGGCCTGAAGATCCAATGCCCAATATGACTTCCAGGCCTGACAAGTTACAGTTGATGTACACCACCCAGAATCCCCTTTTGATCAATTTGATAAATAAGTAAATCAACAAACAATTGAATGGTGGAGCCAATTACCCACAAAGGTAGGGAGTTCCCATTTACTGGATGTTTTTAAAGGGAGAGTAGAGCGCAGCTTACCGAGAATCAGTCCTGCCTGCCTGCTTGCCACTGAATTCAAAATGAGTTTAAGCAGCTTACACAAGCAGAAATAGATAACCACACAAAAGAAGCATATAGATAGACACAATCTAAGTACACAAGAACGATAAGGACACACAACTATCAGTGGGATCTACACCATCAGTGGAGAGCTTGTCTCCTGTGCAGCTTTTCTTCCAGTCTCCCAAGGTCATTTTCACATATCATTAGAGGAGGTGATAGATAAAAAGGAAAGAAGGAGGAAAGCTTAGCACTGAAATCCTATGGAGACGAAACAGTGCAATGCTAAACGTCTGTGGAGATTCTCAGTAATCCAAGCCATGGTTGTCCCAAAGGTTCCTTTTTTTTCTCAAGTGGCAACTGGACTTTCTGGTTTCATCAGGGTCACCTGAGTGGTGCAAATTGGTGTTGACCCTTCTTAGAACTGCTGAAAGGACTGTGTTGTAGGCTGGAGATATATTGGAGATTTTGGACAGAGAGGACCACTGGTTTGAAAGAGGGGTCAAAGAGGCCATCTATGACAAAATTGAACACCCCTTTCTCAACAGAAGGAGAGGGATACAACATCATCTATCTCCAATCTACAACACAGTCCTTTCAGCAGTTCCAAGAAGGTTCCACATCCATTTCTACCACTCAGGTGGACCCCGATGAAACAGATAAACCTCCAAGAGGCCTTAACCATCTGCTAAAAGGATGCAAATGACCAGCCATCTGCAAGGAGTATAAATCCTTCCATTCCCCACCATCCAGTCAGAGCTGAAGAAGCTTCCTGGATGAGAAGCGAAACATTTTCCAAGAAAAACCAGGAAGTCCAGTTGCCTCTTGAAAAAAGCACCTTTGAGGGAACAATGCTACAGTCTACTTTCCTCTTGTGGTGGGCATTCCTCTCCACTGATGGATAAAAACACACAACTACCAGTAGATAGGCATACCATCAACATCTCAGTCTCTTGAGTGTTTTCCTACATCATGAAGTTTTCACAAACTTTCCAAATATTAATAGAAAAGATAAGATAACCATTATTGTTATTTTTTTTTAACTGTGGGCACTCTGGCACACATTAAACATGAAATTCTGTTGCCTGCTGTCACGTTATGTACACATACATAGCACACATATAGACATGCTATATACATACATATATATATCCCTACACCCATATATAAAAATGTTAATTACTGTCCATTTTGAATACATAGAAGAGGAAGCTTAGCAGATCACAAAGTTGATATTATATGGAACTAAATTGTGTCTGAATCTGGATCTTCTGCTTTGGATGCCACGAAGCCCACTCCCAGAAGGCAACAAGGAAAACAGCTCATGAAGAGGATGTGCAGCATCCCAGACAATCCTGTAGACCCCGCTCAAGCATCACTTATATGCTATGTCTTGGATGGTAGGGAGTAAACTGCCAATGATCTTTTCTGTTGTCCTCACCACTCTCTGCACCACCTTCTTATCTCAAGCAGTAATGCTTCCAAACCAGACAGTAGCGCCATATGACAGGATGCTCTCGATCATCCCTCTATAGAAAGTGGTAAGGACAGGGGAAGGAAGATGTACTTTTCTCATATGAAACAGAAAATGCAGACCCTGCTGTGCCCGCTTCACCATGTCTTGCTGTTGAGTGACCATGCTCAAAAGATAGTGATTTTACTTTTGGCAAGAGATGATTCTACAAGAGGGGAGATAGGTAGCAGTTTTAACTGTTCAGTTGTGTCTGACTCTTGATGACTTTATAGGTAAGTGCTCCCCATGTTATCCTATCAAGCATAGCTTCTTTCACTTATTGGGTGTTCATCTTTGTATTAGCTTTGATGGTATCAAGCTAGTGAGTTCTTTGCTTGCCCCTTCTTTTTTTGATTCACTAACCATTCTTAGCATTATTGACTTCTCCAGTGAATTTGCACATATGACATGGCCAAAGTCAATCAGATGTGGTCATGTGATTTGGGCTTTTAGTGATGGTTCTGGTTTTATATGATTCAGCATCTCTCTGTTGGTGGCTCTGGCTGTCCATGGGATACACAATAATTTACACCAGCACCGTATAAAATGGTAAACTATGGGCTGGATGATGCTACTGTTGGATGGGCTCACAACTACTCAATCATCACACCTAATGAATACTTGTTAGTGATCTGACCAACTTGGCAGGAACTGATGAATGGAGTGCCACAAGGCTCTATCCTGGGTCCTTTGCTGTTCAACATTGTAATCAGTGGTTTGGATGAGGAATGCCAATTGAATGTGGAGATGATACAAAGCTGGTGGTTAATGCTTTAAAAGAAAGAGAAAAGATTCAGAAAGATCTAAGTAGGCTTGAACAATAGGCTAAATTGAATAGTATGAAATACAATAGGAGGAAGTGTGAAGCTTTGCATCCAGGTAGAAAAAAAATGACAATACAAAAAAGGAGAAACTTGGTTTGCCAGCAGGACTTGTGTAAAGGTCGTAGGTGTTCTTGTCATGTTGGACATGAACCAGCTGCTAAAAGGGTAAATGTCATCCCAGGTCTAGAATATAAGAAGTAATTATTCTATTCTGCCTGGTCAGATTCAACTTAAGAATACTTAAGTCCATTGCTGGTCATTAGAGTTCAAAAATAGAAGTGACAAAATTGAGGACTTTGGAGTAGGATAACCAGGACGCAATTTGGTTGGACAACCAAGGAGCAAAGGGTGAAAGAATGTAAATAGCTTTTACTTTAAAGAAAAGATGGTTGATAGGAGGTATGATTTCATTCTTCAAACATTTAAAGCTCGTTGCTCAGCAATAGGTGTTAAGTCCTTGGACGTACGACGCTGTCAAAAGCATTGCCGGCTGCAGGACTCCCCTGATTGGCTAAGATGCAAGCAGCCTTTCAGCAGGGAAATGCAGCCTTCTGATTGGTTCAGCCTTCTCACAGCTATTAGATAAAGAGCTGTCAGATAGCCAACATTGTTTGTTGCCGGTTCGGGAGTTGCCTTGCACTTTGCATTGTTAGCTGTTACAGTAAAGGTTGTTTGTTACTGCAACCTGCGTCCCTTCAGTTCCTGCCTGCCTAGTTCTCCATACAGAGCAATAGCATCAGCACTTAGACCTATATACCACTTCACAGTGCTTTGCAACCTCCTCTAAGCGGTTTACAGAGTCAGCCTATTGCACCCAACAATTTGGGTCCTCATTTTATCCACCCCGGAAGGATGGAAGGCTGAGTCAACCTTGAGCTCATTAGGATCGAACTGCTGGCGTGAGCAATGAGTTAGCCCTGCATTCTTACCACTCTGCTACCACAGCTCAGGAAAGAGACATTTTCTACAGATCCAGGGAGCACAGCCAGAATAAATGGGTTAAAAAATAGAAGGAGGTTCAAGCTCAAAAGAAGCCAGCACTATATGAACAACAGATAGTCCTTGACTTATAACAGTCATTTAGCGACTGTTTAAGCTTATAGTGGCACCGAAAGAAGTGATTTATGACCAGTCCTCACACTAATGATAATTACAAAATTCCCACAGAGACGTGATCAAAATTTGTGTTCTTGGCAACTGGCCTGTATTCAGAGCAATTCCAACATCTCTGGATCAATTGTGATCACCAGTTGTGATCATCCCAGCCAGCTTCCGACAGGCAAAGTGAAGGGGGGGGGGCAGATCCACTTAAGGACCATGATATTCATTTAAATAACTGTGGGGATTTGCTTAACAGCCATGGCAAAAAAAGGTAATAACATCTCTTAACGATTGCCTTGCTTATCATCAGAAATTCTGGTCTTCATTGTGATGGTAAATTGAAGACAATCTGTATCAGCCAGTGAAATCGACTATCAAATGAAGTGGTGCATTTTTTCCCCTTCCCTTAGAGGCCGTCAAACGGAGGACAGCTAGTCTTCTATAAGGCCTGCTGCTCTTGTGGATCCCACTTAGAGCATTGGATTGGGGTAAATGACCTCCAAGAGCCCGTTCAACAATATGATCCATTCCCTTGGGATTTACCTAAAGAGACCTATGTGTCAGCCAAGGCTGGAAAGCAGTGGCTGGATAATAGGAGATAAAGGAGAGGTGTTTAAGAGCCATTGAGCCCCATCTTTTACTCAGGGAGGAAATCTAAATCAAAGCATCCAATTCAGATAAGTGCCTGGTGTCAACCTGAACATGAAGAGCTGACTACTTTGCTGGATAATTGGTTGCAATGTTGAACCGTTTTTATTTGGTAGGAAAGGGCTTTGGTTTTAATTCCCAGTGGGACTTTGCTTTCCCTTTAAAACTCATTAGTCGGTGTCCCATTTTTCTGGAATAATTATGGCCAGACATTGGCTTTTATGAGCCATCCTTTCCAGTTCCTGAAAAACACCCCTGCATCTCTTTTGCGACTTCTCTGCTCAGGGCTAAATGGCCCCATTTCATGGGAACATTTCACTTCACGTGACAACTTCATTTAGGCCTATCAGATCTGGGCTACAAAAATTTCAATCAGTTACGTCATCATCATCATCTTTCTAGCATTATCCCTGCAGGTGCAGGATCCACTTTCAAGATCAATGAAAGAATAACAGAGTTGGAAGGGACTTTGGAGGTCTTCTAGTGCAACCCCCTGATCAAACAGGAAACCCTATAGCAGTGGTGGGTTGCAGGCAGTACGCCCTGGTACGAGCGTACTGGAGTCTGCCCGGAGCACCAGTTACTGTTCCGGTAGGGCCCACCCGCCTGCCCGCACTCCTTACCTTTCTTTAAAGTCTTCAGAGCTTCTGCACATGCACATGGCACATACAGTGCCTGCGTGATGCTCCACCGAGCAGCTGGAGCATCGTGGAGGCTCGCGGAACCCACCACTGCCCTATATCAGCGATGGCTAACCATTTTGTCATTGCGTGTCGTAAGTGCACATGCATGCGCATCCATAATGCAATGAGCATGCGACCCCCTTGCTCTCCCCACCCCGTTGCACATGTTTCCCAAGATCACGTGATCCCTCTTTGCAACCTTCTGTCAAGCAAAAATCAATGGGGAAGCCAGGTTCCCTTTACCACCATGTTGCTAACTTAACAACTGCAGCGATTCACTTAACAAGGGTGGCAAGAAAGGTCGTAAAATGGGGCAAGGCTGACTTGATCACTGCCCTACATTGGGTTCAATTGTGGTCGTAAGTCCTGGATTTCCTTGGATTGCTTCCCGTGAGCTGAAAAGCATACTTCTGTTGATCCATCTCCCCCCACCCCCGCCCAAATGAATTTGCTTGCTTTGCAATGACATCATCAACTACTAGTCCGTGACCTCTTCCTTGGACCCCATTTACTAAGCCATCTGATGTCTGTGCATTTCACTTTTCTTCTGTCAGTGAAGAACTTTGCACTTCCTTCTGTGAAAATGTCCTTCTGTTCTTCCTGCTCATTTCTGTATTCTATCTGGGTCATTTGCAATGTTATTTCTGTCTTGGGTGGTGTGGGCTGTTCCCCTCAATTTTATATCATCTGCAGATCTGTTAAGTATTCGCTCCGTCTCTGACATATCCATTTGCTTGCTCACACTGATGGGGTTATCCATTATCCCTGACACTCTTTCTCTCCCCCCCACTCTATTCTTCATTTCCCCCCTCCTCTGTCCTTTCCATTTCTTAAACTGACTTCCATCTTCTCTCTTTCGTTGCTGTTTTTTATCTGCTGACGCCACCAGGCAAGAAAATTTGTTTTTCTAAGAGAAAAGACTTTTCAAATTAGGCCAATGGTTTTTGGCCCTGACACCTGTACGAAAGATTTGGGGCAGGGGTGAAATCAACTTACCTTTGCTATCGGTTCGCAAATGTGAATGTGTGCGTGGTCGCTTTGCTCACACGCGCCACCTCTGTGCATGGACAGGACCTTCCGTGCATGCGCAGAACATCAAAGACAGGACATGATGATGTCTGGGTTTTTTTTTTCAAGGACAGACAATTTTGTAATATTCTTACTGATAAAATGGAGAGTAGAATGGAGATGTCAGCCTTGAACGTTGTGGGTAGAGTAACCTGTCTTAATGAATTAAATCTATGTCCAGATTTATCCAGAACACACTAGCCATTAGGTAAATGGCCATAGGCTAGAAAGATGGGAGCTACAATTCACTGTTATTGTAGACAGGGTAGAATTTTTAATATTGGAAGATAAAGGTAAAGGTTCCCCTCGCACATACGTATGTGCTAGTCATTCCCAACTCTAGGGGGCGGTGCTCATCTCCATTTCAAAGCCAAAGAGCCAGCGCTGTCCGAAGATGTCTCCGTAGTCATGTGGCCAGCATGACTAAACGCCGAATGTGCACAGAATGTTGTTACCTTCCTACCAAAGGTGGTCCCTATTTTTCTACTTGCATTTTTTATGTGCTTTCGAACTGCAAGTTTGGCAGAAGCTGGGACTAGTAACAGGAGCTCACTCCATTACATGGCACTAGGGATTCAAACTGCTGACCTTTCTGCTTGACAAGCTCAGTGTCTTAGCCACAGAGCCACCTTATGTTGGAAGATACATATTCAATATCTTCTTTCTTAAAATCTTACTTTATTAGAACGCTTACTATGTTCCTGTAGCTGGACTGGGGTAGAGAATCTCCAAACTTTCTTCTTGACTATTTTCATTTTAAAAAAAAAACCCCAAAACTGGCCTTTATTTCTGGTTTTCAGCAAAATCACTCCATGGCAAACTATGGGTTTGCTTAATAACTGCAAATTCTTTTAATGCCCATGGTGAATCGCTTAACATCTGCTGCAAAAAAATAATAATAAAATCTGGTTTACGACCCTCACAATTTATGACCGAAATGGGCAGGCTCCATTAAGGTCCTAAGTCAATGAATACCCGTATATCATCACTTGTATAGGCCTGATCTGAACAAGTCAAATTTATTGGACATTCAGTCCTTCTTCTTCTTCCTCCTCCTCCTCCTCCTCCTCCTCCTCCTCCTCCTCCTCCTCCTCCTCCTCCTCCTCCTCCTCCTCCTCCCCCCATTTATAGCATTCGTGTTATCTGCCCAGTCACTTCTGCATTTAATTTCATACATATTTGAGGCCGTGTAATTGTCAGAGTCAGCTTGGCTGTATTTGTTCCTGCTTGTTCTTATCTTCCACCAACAGACCTTGAGGCTGAGTCCTTCAGGATCCAAAAGGTGAGTTCTTTGTTCCTGCTTTGTAGTTAAAGGAATGACAGCAATTTATTTCTTGGAAAGGAGTGGAAGGCTTGGATGCAGTGTGCAATCCTGCAACTCTTTTCCCCACTGTTTTGGCCCTCTGGTGGCCAGCGGAGCTAGCAGCTGAGTCAGAGAGTGAAAAGGTTGGGGAGAAACATGGGCCAGTCCTGAGGGTTGAGGAAAGATCAGACGAGGGCTCTGCATCGGAGGCAGAGAGGGAGTGAGACAGCAGTGAGGCAGAGGAACAGTGAAGCCTGTTCCCAGTGTGCCCATGAGCAGAACTGCCAGAAGACAGGAACATCTAAGAAAGCAGGGTCAACGTAAGAGTAAAGCTACACCTTGGAGGTGATTGGCCCCTCCCAGAGGAAACAAAAGAGGAATGAATGGGGAGTGGGCTTTTGCAAGAAACAATTTGTTCATTCAGTCAGTTCAAGAGTATTGGAGTTTGATTCCTTTTAAAAAGTTAAAGAGGAGAGGCAGCACTATAAGACCCCTGTGTCCATACTTGATAACAAAAAAAGATAGAAAAAAAAGTGGGGGAGAGTGTGTAGAGAGAAATGAACATTAGCAAGAGAAAATGGGCAGGGGAGATAAAATGGAGGTAAATGGGTAAAATAGCCAGTCTGTGTTTTTGTGTATGGATCGGGCTCCAAATTAATTATACAATACAATACAATAGCAGAGTTGGAAGGGATCTTGGAGGTCTTCTAGTCCAGCCCCCTGCCTAGACAGGAAACTCTATACCGTTTCAGACAAATGGCTATCCAACATCTTCTTAAAGACTTCCAGTGTTGGGGCATTCACAACTTCTGGAGGCAACTTCTGTTCCACTGATTAATTGCTCTGACTGTCAGGAAATTTCTCCTCAGTTCTAAGTTGCTTCTCTCCTTGATTAGTTTCTACCCTCAGGTGCTTTGGAGAATAGTTTGTTACTTGGCTGAACCAGTCGGAACCGGTAGGAACCCATCTCTACACTGCAGGTGTTAAGTTAGTAAGTTAGGAATCTGGCTTCCCCTTTGACTGTTTGTCAGAAGGTCACAAAAGATGATAAAGTGACCCCGGGACATTGCAACCGTCATAAATATGAACCAATTGTCAAGCATCTGGATTTTGATCATGTGATTATGGAAATGCTACAATGGTCGTGTGACTGTTTTTCTGTTCCGTTGCAACTTTGAATGGTCACTAAATAAAATGTTGTGAGTTGAGGACCACTTATGTGTGCATATGGATGTGTGCATGGATCCTCTCCAGAATATTTTGCTCAAAGCCCCCTCCTTCCCGACCGCATCACAGAACACAGTTTAGTTCCACGTCGTTGCAAACAAACCTTTCATTGGTTGGTTTGGTTTGGTTTATTGGATTTATATGCCGCCCTTCTCCCAAGGACTCAGGGTGGCGTACAACATTAAAAAAACACATATTACAAAAGTTTTAAAAAATTAAATAGAATATCCAAAACAAACCCAATTAAGATTAACAATAACATTTTTTTAAAAAAAATTCAATTAAAATTAACAATAATCAATAATTTATTTTGTTTTGTTCAGGCCAGGCTGGCTTGCTGGAAAATCCAACTTTTTAGGGTGTGTCGGAAGGGCCGGAGGTCGGGGATTATACGAAGCTCTGGGGGCAGCTCATTCCAGAGGGAAGGTGCTCCCACAGAGAAGGCTCTCCCCCTGGGGGTCGCTAGCCGACACTGTCTGGCTGATGGCACCTTTCATAATACATGTTGCAAATCACACTTACACGGACGAAAAT
Source organism: Thamnophis sirtalis (assembly GCF_051295495.1). NCBI lineage: Eukaryota > Metazoa > Chordata > Lepidosauria > Squamata > Natricidae > Thamnophis > Thamnophis sirtalis. The sequence continues at coordinate 10,384,088 of NW_028261386.1, read as the reverse complement.
AGTAGTGCTGTTGCGTCTCGGGGTATTCTAGGTGAGGAAAAAGATTATCTTCCCATTATGTCTGGTGGAGATTGGGGAGGCGTGAATCATCCACAATTGCGTTGGTGTCTCAATTTGAAAAATCCCATCAGTCCAATTGAAATTTCCCTGTTGATTCAGACAGTCCAGTTCAGATTTGCAAGTCAGTTCCAAGAATTCTGCTTGGATTCTTTTTTGCGTGTACACAAGAGTCCATCAAAATAATGACAGGAGTATTTAGTGTGAGGATAAAGGCAGGGATGGGCTGCTACGGGTTCGCCCGGATTCGGGAGAACGCATAGCTAACAGGGGAAAAAAACCCATATCTATTAACATAAACTGTCTACCGTGGATCTTACACATTTCTTAAGACGTCCCTAAGGGGGTGTGCATAAGTGCACCAGCATGCCTACCATCCCTGTCCTATTGTCCCCATTTATATGTACTAATTTTATGTGTTTATGGCTATGTTTTGCTTATATTCATTTATTTGTGCCATTTTTCATGTGTCCTTGTCTATCTCTGTACTGATACTTGTTTCCTTGTACTTGTGGACAAACAAACAAACCAACAAACAAATAAAAACAGGCCTCCCGGAAGTTCTGGAAGGCTGGCTTTCAGAGGGCTTCCGGAGCCCAGGGGAGGCAGTTTTTGCCCTCCCAGAGGCTAAAGGAAAGCATCTGGAGCCTGGGGAAGATAAGCCCTCCCACCGTGGTGTAGGACAGTGTTTCTCAACCTTGTCAACTTGAAGATGTCTGGACTTCAACTCCCAGAATTCCCCAGCCAGCGAATGCTGGCTGGGGAATTCTGGGAGTTGAAGTCCAGACATCTTCAAGTTGACAAGGTTGAGAAACACTGGTGTAGGAGACTGACTAGGCCACACCCACCATAGCCACGCCCACTCAGCAACTGGGCAGAGGACCTGTTGCTGAAATGTTTGAAGCCCACCCCTGGATAAAGGTTCGTTCTCCAAGTTTGTAGGTTGGTTTGCAAACGTTTCATTACCAGGTTAAGGAACATCTTCAGTGGAGTTTAGGGGATGTGAGTGTCAGTGCTCTGTTTATAAGGGCTCAGGTGCAGGACGGACTTGATACACCCGCACCTAAGCCCTTATAAACAGAGCACTGACACGGACTTCCCCTGGTAAAGAAACATTCAGAAACCAATCCACGAGCTCAGAGAATGAATCTTTACCCACATCTTATACCTGAGCTGCAGATATTTGCCACTACAGCAAAGACATGTAGCATTTCAATTCAATCTGGAGTCATCTGATTCAATTTTATTTTTCAGCTGCATTCAGAACTTGGCTTTGGACCAGATTATTATATTGACGGAATCGCTTTCTAGCAGAAGTTCTGAAATGAATATTGGCCCAGCTATAGTGGTGTAGTTTGTTACCTCAACTGGGCTAGTCACTAGCTAAGGGATCAAAGTTACTTGAAGGTGTGACGTTCAGTGATTACTTCTGAAGGTCCGGAGATAAGCATCCAGGATGCTAAAGTGTTTAACATCAATCAAAGGGAGAATGGTAGAAAGAACTGGCTTTGTACTACACTTGAGAAGACAAGATTAAGGGATGCTATGAGAGCTGTCTTAAAACATCTGAAGGGCTGTCAGCTGGAAGAAAGGGCAGATTTATTTTCCATTGTTCATTTGTTCAGGATCCATTAAAGGATGGACACCACAGGGGGACAGAGATGGGGGTAACATCAAGCAATGGTCTTTAATGATCACATCTGTTCAATAGTGGGGCAGATGCTGTCTAAAAGCAATGCATTCTCTTTTGGAGGAGAGCTAATAGAGCCACACAGTGCCTGATTTGATTTCCAAAAGGGCCCTTTGGAGCATAAACCCTGTAATGAAATGTGTGGTTGAAGAAGGAGATAGGGCAGTGGTCCCCAACCTTTGTGGCTTGGTGGCCTAGCTAGGGGAGAGAGAAGAACCAGGCCATGCAAGTGGGAGGCACAGCGTTCACACGCAAGCAGCTCAACTTGGGTGAGCGGTGGGCTGGCATGCATGTGTATGCACATGAAGCTGGGCTGCATGTCGAGCTCAGCACGCATATGCACACCAACCTGCCACTTGTGCACGTTGAGATGTGCATGTGCACACAAGTTGAGCTTTATACACCTGTGCATGCCAGCCAGTGGTAGGATTCAAATAATTTAACAACAGGTTCTCTGTCCTAATTACAATCTGGGTAGGTGGGGCTCAGTGGTCATGTGACTGGGTGGGTGTGGCCAACTCAAGGTCATTCAGGTCGATGGGCGCTTCGCCTTAGCTGTTACAATGTAATAAGGGTTAACCGGAGAGGCAGTTTCTGTAAGCAGGGCAATAAAGATTAGACTAGAAACAACACGAGAATGTTTCCTTCCTGCCTTCCTTACAGGATTAGCCCTGTAAAGTGGGAAAAAACAAAAGGAGATTTCTTCCAACAATCGGTTCTCTGAACTACTTAGAAAGTTACCAACCGGTTCTCCCGAATAGGTGCGAACTGGCTGAATCCCATCACTGATGCCAGCCCACCATGGCCCACCATGGCCCAGTTCTGAATAGGCCACGGCATGGCACTGGGTCACAGCTCAGGGGTTGAGGACTTCTGAGATAGGGGAAATGTCATCAATGTCACTGCACATTCCCAGAGAGGAGCCCCATACAAGAGACTGCATAGTCCTGAACTATGCAGGAGAGGGCTGAAGGGAGGAAAAAGTTCAGAGTACCCTGAATCTCCCAGGATATATCTATTAGGTGACTATCAAGCATGAGAATATCAGAAGTCCAGGAAGTTCAAATGAATATAAAGGTTTATTGCAAGCTTATGCTCTTTACAAGAATCTGAACTACTAACAATCAAGGGAAATGAATGGGAGATAAGAATCAGAGGAATTCAAGATGCCTGGACTTAGATCTCTTGTGGGCACAAAGAGACTTGTGACTGATGATGCATTTGACCCCTCCCTGAGGCTCACCTGGCCATCTCCTAGAGTGAGAAGGTTATAACTGTAATCTGGTAAGATTTTGTCTACTAGGTATAAGCAAATTCTTTGTAACTTGACTCAATTGGTTGTCCCAAAGATGCTTTTTCAAGGGGCAACAGAACTTTCTGTTTTTTCTTTGAAGATATTTTGCTTCTCATTCAAGAGCTGAAGAAGCTTCTTGGATGAGAAGCAAAATGTCTTCAAAGAAAAACCAGAAAGTCCAATTGCCTCTTGAAAAAGCAACTTTGGGACAATCGTGATCTGGATGACTGAGAATCTCCATAGATATTGGACTAAATTGAATTTCAGTGGGGGTTTGGCACACCTGTTGGCAACACCTTAAGTCTGCCGTGCCCTCTTCTATTTGATCATGAATTTGAAGTGTTGTACAGCCCTAGCATTTAAGCGGGGGTACATTTCACTTTGTAGGTCCCTCATTGAACAGGAGGTCTGACGGGGTCTCGGGAATGCCATATTAGGTTTTGTGCATTCTGACCATGTTCTACTGAGAATGATTTCTTCTCTTTTTTCATCCCCTCTGTGTAAGTCATTTAAACTAGGTATTTGGTGTTGCAATGAAAACATGGCACTTTACATACTTGCATAGGAGGTCTCAGTCCAAGTAGAAAAGAGAATCACTTTTGGTGATGAATGGGAAATTGATCTGTTGTGGATCATAGGAGACATTACAGCCAAAAGGAACCTGGATGATAGGTCCAGGCTGCCAAAAATTCTCTCTGGACCAAGGAGAGATCTTGAGATCGCCCAAATGTACATAAAACAGTTGGATTTTTTGGGCAGACAGCAGAAACTGATGTTTTTGACCTAACTTGTATTCAGCCAGGAGCTGTCAGATTTCTTCGTGCTCAGAGCTGTTAACATAGCCCTTTTTGGACTTGATATTTGACCATACCTCATCTTTTCAATCCCTTTGTATTTTATTTATAATACTTTGTTGTTGTTGTTAGTTGCGAAGTCATGTCCGACCCATCACGACCCCATGGACAACGTTACTCCAGGCCTTCCTGTCCTCAACCATCCACTGGAGTCCATTTAAGCTTATACCTACTGCTTCGGTGACTGCATCCAGCCACCTCATTCTGTCATCCCCTTCTTCTTTTGCCCTCCATCTTTCCCAGCATGAGGCTCTTCTCCAGGGAGTCCTTCCTTCTCATTTGGTGGCCAAAGTATTTGAGTTTCCTCTTCAGGATCTGGCCTTCTAAAGAGCAGTCAGGGTTGATCTCTAGGACTGACTGGTTTGATCACCTTGCAGTCCAAGGGACTCGCAGGAGTCTTGTCCAGTACCAGAGTTCAAAGGCTTCCATTCTTTGGTGCTCAGCCTTCCTTATGGTCCAACTTTCACAGCTATACATTACAACTGGGAAAACCATAGCCTTGACTATCTGCACTTTTGTTGGCAGAGTGATGTCTCTGCTTTCTCTTTGATAATTTTATAATACTTTTTGTATGTTAAATATTGAGAAACATTCATAATCATAAGTTTGGCATTAACTGGTTGAGTTCTTCAATCCGTTTAGAAAGAAAGTAACTAAATGTGCTAATAGGGATTTTTTCAAAAATGTTCAGCAAGAAGGTGATAATAGTGTTGATTTTGGAAAGTTTTAAACAGACTAAAGGTTAGTTGGATTTGAATTAAAGAAGAACTTTGTTGTTAATTAAAAGGATGCTTTCTTGTGGGAAAATTTGTTTTGTACATATTTAAGCGGAAAAGATGACTTTGAAAGCTCAATACTTGAGGGGACCAGATGGCATCCCTAAAGGAATTGCTTGATATTTGGGTATAAGAGGTTTTTAAGTTATTTAACTCTATAATAGAACTAAAATGTGCTACTGAAAAGGAAGAAGCTCCATTGAATAAAACTGAAGTGATTTTAAGGATTTGAGAATTATAACCCATAAGAAAGAGGTGGGAATAATGGATCTACAAATGTAATTTGCTGATGATTTAAAAGCACAGAAGGGATTTGCTGGAGTTAATATATTGGAACTACAGAAAGATGATAAGAATTTTGAAAGAAGTGATAAAGAAACTAGGAAAAACATGTTAGAACTTCTTTTGTGGGAAAAAGAAGGAAAATACAACACTGATTTATTTGATCATGGTTAAAATAACGGACTGTTATTGCTGGTGATGTCTCTTTTTTACAGATTGGATGATGATGATTATTTATGGTAATGTTTACTTGGGGGTATTGGATATAATTTGTAATACTTATGTTCTTTTTTTCAGATAAATAATGGGTTGCTATTTCTGCTGATATTTAATGGATTCTTTTGATTGGGACTGGATGATGAATTGGGCTTTGATTATTTAAAGAGAGGGGTTAGGGGGAATTTATCTAAATAGAAGTATTTATATATCATAAATACTTAAGGTGTTATTTTTTGATAACCTTTACTGGGCTTTCACTGATAAATGAGAAAACATGAAGATTTAGAGGTGGGCTTATAAAAAATTGGCTGAGCTATGGAATGCAGAAATGTTTGATTGTATTTTAAAAGACCTAATAATTTGTGATGTGTATAATACTTGACGGGGATGAAAGGAAAATTTCTATTTTTTTCTCTTTTTTAGATTTTTTTTATGTCACCCCTATTATTTTTATAAATAACTCAAACTGACAAACATACCTAATACTCCTTCCTCCTCCTATTTCTTCCACAATGACAACCCTGTGAAGTGAACTGGGCTGAGAGAGAGCATGATTGTTCCAGAGTCATCCAGCAGGTTTTCATAGCCAATAAAGTCTCCCTGTTTCTTGTTTCTTGTTTCTTGTTTCTTGTTTTTTCTTCTTCTTCTTCTTCTTCTTCTTCTTCTTCTTCTTCTTCTTCTTCTTCTTCTTCTTCTTCTTCTTCTTCTTCTTCTTCCTCCTCCTCCTCCTCCTCCCCTCCTCCCCCCTCCTCCTCCTTCTCGATATCCAGATCAAACTTTAGATTGCCAAAATGAAGCCAACTTCTTGCCTTTGTCGTTGGCCAAAAATAAACCATTGTCAGTACATCTTTTTGGCAGTAACTGACATAGCAGAAGATGGGCTGGGCTGTAAGCCTCTACACATTCACACAGCATATTGTTATCTGCTGACAGCCTCCAATTGAGCATATTAGTCTTACATTTAGGCTCTCCAACCCTCAGCCTATTCAGGGAGGGTAGTATATAACTGAGGTCAGGTTCTTCAGCCATCTCCTCCTTGCTCCTCGGAGAATGGTCTCCTTCCTCCATCTTTCAATTCTGTTTTGCTCTTATGTACCCTTGGGAATCTTGCCATAAAGTACAACTTCATCATTTTCTTGCTTAGTTCTCTAGGTGTCTGCTGTTACTACTTTCTTGATCTTAGGTGGGGCAATTCTCACGAGAGGCTATAAGTTCTCAGTTGGTGTAGGTTAGAGCAGAGTTCCCCAACCTTTCTGGGTTGATGACTTGGAAGGAGGTGAAGGGTAGGCACCTTTGTGTGCGCCTGCGCAAATGGGGCCCTGAGTATGCTAGTGATGCAAACAAGGCCATGCACACCTGTGTGATGCGTGTGATGATGCTAGCACCCACGTGATGCTGGCACCCGTGCAATGCTCATGGTGACACTAGCGCCTGCACGACATTAGCCCAGTGTGCCTGCACACGTGTGTGCTGGCCAGCCACTCACCCATCCCAGTTGCCAACAGGCCATGGCTTGGTAGTAGGCCATGGCCCACAGGTTGCGAACCCCTGTGTTAGAGGCAGCCTTTCACTAAATGTTCTGCTTTATTGATGGCAACATCAACTTGTTTTGTGTTTGGAGATGCATCCCACTCTGGAGCAGCATTGAAGGAAAGGCCAAAAGACCCCCTCCCTAAAATTGTAATCTCTCTAGAGCAGTGATAATTAACCATATTGGTGCGAAGTGCCCAAAGCACCCACCCAAACCCCCAAAATGCAATGTGAGCACACCCCCTGCGCGTGAACCAGCCCCCCCTGCCCATTTTTGGCTTCCAGGTTGGTGCAGGAAGCCTTCCAGGCACAAAACAGAGTGGGGATATGCATGTATGCAAACCCCCAAAATGCAATGCAGGTACTCTCCGTGTATGCATCCCCCACTTGTGCCCTGCGCTTGCGTGATGGAGACCCAAAGACCAGCTCCCTTGAATCTCAATGTTCCATTTTCACTGTGGGCTGGTTCTTTGCTGTTTCCAGGGCAGCCCTGCGGGCCAGATATAAGCACCCCATAGGTCATGTCCAGCCCACGGGTCTTGAGTTTGACACCCTGTCATAGGGAAATAAAATGGATCTGAAAGGTAGCACCTTGGAGGATAGTGACGGAGATTAGGATGTGTGTGAAGATGGATTGTTTCCAGTTACTGACTTTCTGTTGTTGTCTTTTCTCCCTTGTTGCAATCTTCCCAGGTATGGCTGTGTGGTGGCAGCATGGAGGTTCTCCCTTGCTCTCGAGTGGCCCACATTGAGCGCAAGAAAAAGCCATACAACAATAACATTGGCTTCTACACCAAGAGGAATGCACTGCGGGTGGCCGAGGTCTGGATGGATGATTACAAGTCCCATGTATACATCGCATGGAACCTGCCATTGGAGGTGAGTCAATATACCATATTTTTCAGACTATAAGATGCACTGGAGTATAAGGCACACCAAGATTTTGAAGAGGTAAATTTTAAAAAAAGTTTTTGCATTCTGCAGAACTCCCAAACCCTCTGCACGCCTCATTTTTTTTGTGAAAAACAGGGCATGCAGTGAGTTTGAGAGGCCTGCAAAGTGCTCCTGGGGGCTGGGGGGGGGGGCAAAAGCAAGCAAAAGCTGGCCTGTTTTCCACTCATGTTTGCCCTCCCCAGCCCCCAGGAGCACTTTGCAGGCCTCCCAAACCCTCTGCATGTCAATTTTTGCAAAGGGGCGGGGTTTCATGAGGCAAAAATGCTGTATTCAGTGTATAAGACACACCCAGATTTTCATCCTCTTTTTGGGGGGGTTGAAAGGTCCGTCTTATACTCTGGAAAATACGGAACTTAGGTCTCAATCATCTGCCTTTTCTCCTAATGTTCTTGATGTGAATCCGTGAGGGACTAATGCCTATAGCAGAGAATCTTTCAGCCTTCTGTTGGCATCCTATTCATACAAAAACACACACACTACATAAACCACATGGTAGATCTGTCATACAAAGAGGCTAGAGAAATCTAATTCCTCCTCTTTTGAATTACTCCTGCTCCAGCTCTTCTTTTTCCCACTTATATGAGAGGGAGGAGACCTTGACCTTCTCTTCAGACACTGCTGGAACGTGATTTCATCACAAGTTGCCAATCTGCCTGCTTTCAACTTGTCAAATGGGGTGAAGAAAGTGTGATCTTTGCTCCAGTCAGAAAAGAAATATTTGTCCCGACCCAACTCTTAGCGCTTATGCACCAGAAGCCACTCTGATTTTTATTCCTTTCTCTTTCTCTTTTTTGGTTACATTCTGAATGGAAAAGGAAAAGAGGAAAAGATGAGAAGGTACAGAGATGGAAGTTTCCAAATGTGGTTATTATGGTGCTAAAGTAATGTTGAAAGCTCCGAGATAAGGTTATAATAATGCCAGCAGCTTCATATGGAATTGTGATGGGCTGGAAAATGGACCTGGGCTTAATTTCAGATTTTGCTTTTTCATTTGGAAGGTCATAATTTCCACATGAACATTTTACAGGAACTTGTAGGAAATGACCAGAGGGAGCCTGAGGGCAGGGTCAAATGCATCATTTGGAATCTACACCCCTATCAGAGACTTAAATCCTGCCCCCTTTAAGTCTATTGACTCTCATCTGGTGCCAATTCGCCTTGACGTTAGTAGATCAGATTCTTGTGTACAGGTGGCATGGAATAAACTTGCAGTACTTTTTGATCTCAATGCCGGCTCCTGGTTTCTTGCACCTGACGGAACCCACCTGAGTGCCAGTTTGCTCCCCGTTTAATTGGAAAGGTCCATTTTTGACAGAGATGAGCAATGTGACCCCACTGGCCGTAGTGACCTTTCATATAGATAAGTGACCATTCATATAGATCAGGGGTATCAAACTCAATTTCATTGATGGCTGCATCAGGGGTGTATTTGACTTCAAGAGGCTGGGATGGGCGTGGCCAGGGTGGGCATGGCTAGCATGCCATCACTCGTATCAGGGTGGTGGCTCGAGTGCTCTGCCAGTGAAAATAGGCTCCTGGGCCATGTTTTCGGCTGGGACAGCCTTCCGCAGGCATCTGCCAGCAAAAAATGGAGATCAGGGCAGCTGGGCGTGGCCACCCTGAGCTTCATTTTTGCTGGAAGAGGGCTGCACGAGGCTGTCCCAGCTGAAAACAGAGCCTGGGAAGGCCGCGTCCAGCCCTCCCAAGTTCTGTTTTTGCTGGCAGAGGCACCGCAGACCAATATTTCGTAGTTTCCAAGGCAGCCGTATGCGCCAGATCAAAGTACCCCGCAGGCTGGGTGCTGCCTGCAGGCCTTGAGTTTGACACTCCTGATGTAGATTCTGGAGCCCAAGCTACTTCATACCAGTGAATTTTGATGGCTGAAATTGTTTACTATCAGCCTCCCACCTGAAGAATGCTAAAGTGGTTATGTCTATGGAAATTCTCAGCCATTCAGGTCATGGTTAACCCACAGATGTTTTTTCAAAAGGCAACTGGACTTCCTTTGTTTTTTTTTTTCCCTTCAAGACGTTTCACTTCACATCCAAGAAGCTTCTTCAGAGACTGAAGAATCTTCTTGGATGAGAAGTGAAACGTCTTCAAGGAAAAACAAAGGAAGTCCAGTGGCCTTTTGAAAAAAACACCTTTGGGTTTTAAATGGTTAAGTCTCTGAAAGGCTTCTTACAAATCTCTTGCTTTAAATATGCTCCCAGGATCCGCAGGCAGGCTTTAAATTGCTATTTTTCTCAACCCTCATTCCAATAACGACATTTTGAGAAATAAAACCTAAAAGCAAACAAATATATAGAAGTGTGGTGCTTGGTTACAAGAGGAAACCCATCCATACCCCTATGATTTTCTTTCTTTTTTTCTCTCAATGTAAGTAAGGAAAACTTAAATTGAATTCCAGCTCCTGAGGATTTCATGGATGTGTCCGTGTTATTTTCTTGGAAACAATGTGGAACAGTGCTTCGCAATTGCCTTTTTAATGATTTCTTTTTAACCTCTCAATGTATCAGGTCTCTCATTCTAATGCTAATAAAGTCTAACACTGTTTTCTCTTTCTAAGCTTAGTCAAAGTCATCTAGGTGCTGACTTCCATATATATTATTTTCTTAATTGCGGTAGGCTAGAATATTGCCATATTTTTTCAATTTTCCAGATATTTTCACTTTACCATCTGGGCTACAGATCTGGACTTCCTAATGTTCTCCCTCCAAGTTC